>NC_139663.1:7891645-8086645 GCF_951799395.1 Argentina silus
AGAGGGTGACGATGCAGACATCTCCACATCCACTTCACTGTCTAGTCACAGGCTGCCCCCTGGTGCTCACCCCCAGCACTACAACAACTCAAGGTACTCTGACATAAGCTACAATGGCCTACAGCTAAGAGATGCCCATGAGGACAACCCCGAGAGCATCCTAGACGACCACGTCCAACGCGTCATGAAGACCCCTGGCTGCCAGTCTCCGGGCACAGGCCGCCACTCTCCCAAGTCCCGCTCACCAGAGGGCTTCCCGGCGGGCAAGGTGCCTGGGCTTGGCATGCCACTGCCCACAGGCCAGGGCAAACACACAGCCAGGCTGGGCCCCAAGGGGGAGGACAACCACCTGTACCACCACAAATACGTGCACCACATCCACCACACAGCGGGAGGGAAGCCCAAAGAGCAGGTGGAGGCTGAGGCAGCCATGAGGGTGCACAGCAACCTTCCCTGGGGCATGGAGCAGCACCACTATGGGTCCAAATCTCGCAACTATGCTGACGGCATGGGCCCCAATGCTATGGACCCTATGGGATACAGGTATGCACCAAACATAGGCAACTTCTTTATATTCCTGTTTTACCTTGCTTATGTTTGACGTGTCTAGGTTTTTAAGCTTGCCGTTAATGTGGTCATCAAATTCTGTCTCCATTTTTTAGTAGCAAAGGTAGCACACTGTCGAAAAGGCCACTTAAGAAAAGTGAAGAGGTGCGGACCTTTGAGATGCCAGTGCCTCCAGAGGACGTGGAGAGAAACCAGAAGATCCTCATGTGGATGATGGAGGGAGAGAAGGAGGCAGGCCGCCACAAGAAGAGCCCCTATGGGTGAGTTGGAGCATGCATGCATGGTATTACCCCTATCCTTTTAATTAGTTGCAGTGGTGGGGGTGGTGTTGGCGGTTTGAACAGCTCTCATGTGGTGGCCTGGGAACATTTGGTCAACTGTTTGCCTTTTCTCTCAGGAGCACCACAGGATCCAAGAAGACTCCAGGCCACGAGGTGTCTCGGCCCAGCTCTGTGGAACGGCACGGGGCAGTGCATCCGTGGGTCAGCGCCCAGCTCCGCAACAACGTGCAGCCCTCTCACCCCTTCATCCAGGACCCCACCATGCCCCCCAACCCCGCTCCCAACCCCCTTACCCAGCTGGAGGAGGCACGCAGGCGGCTTGAGGAGGAGAAGAAGAAATCTGGGACCTTACAGACCAAGCAGAGGTGAGACAGCCTACCTGGGGAGGAGGGAGATGTGTGTCTGGCATCATACTTCATATGGTTTCTATCTATCCATTGTATGGCAACCATTTGCCTATATCATCTTGAGACAAAATGTATCCTTTTTCTAAAAAAAAAACTAACAAAAAACAAGCCTGATTCAAATAATAATACTTGATTTTAATTTTTACTGAGGGAAGAATAGAGGGAGTTGGAATAATCTAAATGAGATGAGATGAAGGCATGGATGACTTTTTCTAGATCGGCAAATTATGAGAGAGGCTGTATTTCTGTAATTTGAAAATTCTCAACTGATAAAAACATGACTGTACAACTATTTTGATTTGTTTCTCTCGAAATTGAGGTCAGCATCTAAAATCACCCCTAGGGTTGAAGCTGAAGATTTCACTTTGGCGTGGTATTGCTACTATGGATCTAGGAGAGCCAAATGTGACTACCTCATATTTACTGTCATTCAATTCTAAAAGGTTCTGGGACATCCAACATCTAATATCTTTCAAGTAATCATTAAGAGAAGCTAAGCTAAAATGGACGAATGATGGGGTTTAATGGGAAGATATAACTGGGTGTCGTCTGCATAACAGTGAAAGGGAAATACTGTGTTTATGGATAATCTGGCCTAGTGGAAGGGTTATATGTATGTATAATGAGAATAAAATTGGGCCTAAAATGGAGCCTTGTGGCACACCAAAGTTCACTTGGACTGTTGGTTTAGGAAAGTGTGTCTCTCCCTCAGAGAACTGTCTGCCTGAGAGGTATGAGGAGAACCATTTTAAGGCAGTCTGTAAATCCCTACACAATATCTAAGGCGGTTTATTAAAATGGTATGATTGATTGTGTCAAAGGCTGCACTAAGATCAAGGAGAATTAAAATGAAACACTGACCTGAATCAGCTGCTAAAAGTAGGTCGTTTGTGACTAAGTAGAGCAGTTTCAGTGCTATGACGGGCGAAAACAAGATTGGAATTTTTCAAATAAATCCTTTCTTTCGATAACAATTATGGGTCTATAATTGTTTAAAACTGATGGGTCCAGACTTGTCTTTTTAAGAAGCGGTTAGACAAGAGCATGCTTAAAGTAAGGCAGTACTGAGCCAGTAGCCAGGGAGCTATTAATAATAGCCAAAATGCTGGGGCAGACTGTTTCCATTACTTCCTTTAGTAGTCTAGTAGGGACATTATCGAGCGGACAAGAAGAGGATTTCATGTGTGATACATTATTGATAAGGGTTTCATCTGATAAAGGAACAAATTAATCCAGGTTTGAACAGTTATCCATACAGTTATGACAACCATGTTGCCTAGCTAATGCAATCTGTGTGTGAGCTGCAGCACACAGAATCTTGCCATACATCAAGGAGTTAGTTAGCCCAAGTGTCGCTGATTTCAGTTTACTGATTGACCCTTTTTGAGTTGTGAGATGCACTGGACTTTGTTTTTGTTAATTGTCATTGCACATAGGTGTGCATGATCAGTCATGTTCAAGCCCCAGTGTGTGCATGTGTGTATGCAGGTGGTGGTTGCTAGCCTACTTGGCCCGGCGGCCGCTCTGTGTCTAACTCCCAGGGTTGTTCGGTCCCTCAGGTATGTGATGGAGGTGATCCAGAGGGGTCGCACCACCGTCAGGCCCGCTCTGTTCCCACCGCTCATCATGGTGCCTGCCGTCTCCGACACGGAACTCTCCGAGTCCGAGTACGTCCAGTCAGTCTGTCCTACAAGTATCCCCCAATAACCCAACCACCATCCCATAGGTTGCAACTCCCCACCTCACTCCCATGTCCATTACTCATGGAGTACACACTGCTCTTGTCTGCATGGCCTAATAGAGGCCGTGTGTGTGTGTTTGTGTGTGTGTTTGTTTGTCTATACTCCTAAGTGTTCAATAGACACTAAATGAGGTCCTTTCATTGCTGCTGTTGAATAATCCATAACATTTGATTACTGGCACTTATGCTTTGTGTCGTATACTCCAGTAGTGCCCTATAGTATCATGTACAGTAGATTATTTGTATAGATTAGTTGTGTTTTAAAACATGAATTCTTATTTTGCTGGAATTGAGTGTGTGCTTATGAATAAGTGGGGATTAGAGTACTCCAACTCCCCTCTGCAGCCCTTATCAGTGTCAGCAGGTTGTGTTATGACAATGAAGGGCAGTGAGACTTATTATACCCATAATCAGTGGAGAGTGGTTGAGAGTGAGTAGACACTTATCAATGGAGAGTCTAAGAGTGATCAGAATGATACCCATCAGTTAAGTGGGAGTCAGTAGAGGAAGGCCATGGTGACGCTGATACTTCTCAATGGAGAGAGAAGGGGGAGATAGATTAAGGAGTTAGTGTTTTTTGTGAGGCAGCAGAGGAAGATGTGGTGTAGTTGTTGCGTGGGGAGAGAGCAGAGTGCAGGGATTTGATGTTCTCTGTGTGAAGCTCCAGTCTGTTTGATGTTCCATGGCCTGTTCCATAGATGGGCAGTTTAGTGATGTAGGGGGATATGAGAGCTGCAGTAAGGAGCAGATGGAAGCTAGGTGTCCTGGCACAGCCACTGTGCTCCACACCCCATCAAACCCAACCAGCCCGCGGGTAAATGCTTGCCATGCACCTGAAACACTGTAGCCTACCACCTGCTGGCGAATGTTAACACTGACCACTGCGTCCTCCTCATAAACATACTTCCACGCCAACCCTCTCAACATTTTTAGCTGATGTTGCATTACCCTCGCAAACTCAAACTATAAACATTCTTGCTGAAACGGTAAACTTCTACTGTGCCAGCATTTTTTTTTACCTGCTCCAGAGGCCTCCCAAATTAGACGCTGCTGTAGGAGTAAACTCAAGGCTCTAAAGTAACGTAATATATTTTGCAAGGTCAGCATTCATTACCAGCTTATATGAACCTGCATAATATTTTGAATATTGTGGTTCTTGAATGTGTGTTACTACAGTGTGCTGTCCTCATGTTGCTGATATTTTGTATTTATTTGTTTGTCCATATGTTTTCATGAACCCCTTGCAATCTCCCTTAGGTAAAATGTGGCACTAGAGAAAAATGTACTTCTGGTTGTCTGAATTTTCTCTTCAGACACTTAACCTCGCAAATGATTCCAGTGTTCAATTTAATTTCTGCAAAGGTCTTTCAAAGATCTTACATCCACGATCAAAGAGTAGACTTGACACAACCAAATTTCTGAATTTCATTGTCGTATTCATTTCCAGACATAAAGCGACTAAAAAGCAGCCTTGTGAGAACATTACGGTGGCCTACTACTTCTGTGGAGAGCCCATACCGTACAGGACGTCCGTCAAAGGAAGGATCGTCACACTGGGCCAGTTCAAGGAGCTGCTGACTAAGAAAGGAAGCTACAGGTAAGCTCACTACTCAATGAGTCATATTCAACTGGATTTGGAGTGAAATTGTTAAAGTAATAGAAAAATAAACATTTAAACCCCTAACAACTAACTTTCTACCCAACCAACTACAGGTATTATTTCAAGAAAGTAAGCGACGAGTTTGACTGTGGGGTGGTGTTTGAAGAAGTACGTGAAGATGACGCAATCCTGCCCATCTTTGAGGAGAAGATCATTGGGAAAGTGGAAAAGATTGATTGACGCAGGGGAGGAAGTTGAAGAGGAAAGAGACTTGTTGAAAAAGTCAGCCTTTGATGGCGGATGGGCGGAAGAGCTGTTGGATGAAGACAGTGAAAGTGTTTTGAGTGGAAGGTGGCGTGGCGGCGGAGAAATGGTACGATATAAGTGGAGCGACAGGAAGAAGCGAGAAGAGGAAGAGCTTGTAGTGGTCACTGTGGGAGACTATTGACTCAAAGGCTTTTTGTAGTCCTTTTTATCTGCTCAGCGCCACTGCAGTGTACAGAGTAGGAAAACATTGGACTAAAGGACAGATCTCATTCTCTCCTTCAGTGTCTGGAGTGTAATGTAGCATTGTAAAGTTTGACTAGAAAAAAGTACTATGAATCTGCTTACTAAAGCTGCATATTTTTGATATGACGTATCAGAAGGTATCCTTTCTAATGTAACCACACTTGTAATTTTTATATGTACCGGTACCAGATTTGTACAGATTGTCTGTTTAAAACATAACGAGAAAGTTTTATATCTATTTAAATATTTAAAAAAGCTGTTGGTTTAATCTTATTAAAGCAGTGGCTATGTTCCAATTCGAAAAGATCAAGAGTTTTAATAGGGCTGTTTTTAAGTATTGTAGAGCTTCATGGGAACAATACAGCCCATGTTCTACCAAGTGCTTTTAATCTTAACACTCAACCTACCAGTCCTCTGTAGAGTAAAGTGACATTTAGTCTTGCTGCACTTACACCATATTATGCATCAGTGTCAATGGAAACATGATAAGGAATTTACGGATGCCCTTAAAGGGAGACTCAGTGATATGAGGTAGCCGTGAAATTGCGGGGCGACTACAGGCATAGATAACTAGCTGACCAAGACAAAACGCTTGCCAGCCTTTTTGTCTGTCACACAGCTCACAGTGTATGTCTGTGCTTGTGCACCTATAGAATCGCTAACTTGTGAAACATTTTGGCTTGGGTGAAGCTGAGATATCTCTGAAGTCATCCCACTTCCTGTGGTAACGTCATATCGCTCAGTCTTTATTTGATTATGCCTTTTTGTTTGTTTGTTTTATTAGAAAAGGGTCTTACTCTCACCTATAGCTCTGTATGTTTCAGTTGTGTCTGTGTATGCACATGAAATAGCTCTTACCCTTATATCTGCAGAAATCAGCCCACTTAAGTTCATCCTCACATGATCCTTTGCTACAAACATTTCTCTATAAAGGCCAGTTAATTTGAGTCAGAAATGCGATACAGTTCCGATTTTACAGTTCCTAGTCATTGTCTGAAAAATTCATATGGGCATTTTGTGTAGAGCATTTGTCAGTATGTAGAAGTATACCACAAGCTGTGGTTTGATAGAGCACTGGTCTTCTACTGTAATTGATGTGTTGATGACAAGCTCACAGAAAAGCTCATGACTGCAGGGGTACATTTTGGCCACTGGACAACTAAATGCCATGATCATGTTTACACCCACTTAATGTATCACAAACAACTGAATAATGACTTTGTAGCCTTTCATAGCTTAATATAGCTAAATTTGGTGCCTGGCAGGAATGAATTGTTTAGACATGATTTTAGTATGAAATGATCTACTTTTTGATAGGTCACTATACACCAAAGAGAACAGTTAGAAGTTAGTTAATTAATGTTTGTCATCGCCCTTTTCTCTTTATTTTGTACCCTCTGTCACATGGGTACTCTTCTGCATTTTATAATTACTATTATTATTATTTCATCATTTTTAATATCCAAATCCCCATGTCAATGTGGAAGCTCTTGCACAGAATGTCAGAATGTTCTAGGGAATTGTGCAAGGTGGAATGTGCTAACCATCGTGTTTGTGATTAGGAAGAGAAGGACTAGTAGGACATAAGGACCTTTTTAATCAGTGCTGTATTGTCAGGTGTTTTGCTGTATAGACAGACACCCCAAGTAAGGAAGATCTCCTTTTCTGAGATGCTGTTTTTGTATTTATTTAGATGGATATTTTTTAAAAATCTGTATAAAGTTAACATATCTAGTGGACAACCCTCTATTGCACCTGTTAAAGATTTTAATAACCATATTTTGTTATGTTTTTATAATGAGAGGTATTTACTCCATGACCTTCGACAATACTGGTACTCAACCCACCATCTGTGACATAACTACAATGTATAGTTCGGCTCTCTGTTAAATTATTATCATTATTAGATTGGCATCAAATCTGCAATGATTCTTACTGTGAAAGCCCCAAAGTAAACTTCCCCCTCTTATGATCAATGATATGTATATAATAAACTTCACAGAGTGCCTTTATTGCCATCCTCTCATATCTGCTATGTGATTCTCCAATGTCAGATTTGGTTTCTTTATTACCAAGGACTAGCTTTATTTAGCGTCTTTAAAAGGATGTTTTGTTGAAGTGTTTCCTGCAGTATGTCACACCTCACTTTGGATAAGCCTTTTCTGTGTAAATATGTACAATTTTGTGTCATCAACCAGCAATTAAATTAGGACATTCAGTACCCTGGACATGTTTCTTTGTGCTGAGTTGTGCAGTTATCATTTAAAGGTACTTGGACAATAAATACATGTAATAAACCAGAGCTTGAGTATTAATGGCATTTTTTTAAGTGCAGTTCCATTTTAGTCCATTAACTGGATATTGTCTGGATGAGAGGCGTACCTGAGATTTGTATAAAAGAAAACCAATGACGCACGGCCCCACTCATCTGACCTTGTATGTTGTTGATGTGCCTCCGTTGCTTTGTATTCACTGAATGTTGGTGATTAGGATAGTTAGAGTCCAGGATGACGCAGAGGTTATGGACCTGACATGATGTGGAGACACTGAAGCCATCAATGTTGAGGGTGAAGTCTTGGGTAGTGGGAGAGGGACTTTGGGCCAACAAATATGATTTCTGATTGGTTGCAGTTCAGTTTGAGGAAGTTGCATTGCATCCAGGACTTGACGTCAACAAGACAGTTAGCAAGAGTGGAGTGAGTGGCTGGAGTGATAGTATTGGTGGTGAGGTACAGCTGAGTGCCGTTGCCATAGAATGGAACTGGAGACCATGGCGACGGATAATCTGTACGAGAGGGAGCACATACAGGATGAAACGGAGAGGACCAAGCACCAAACCTTGAGCCACTCCTTTGGTGACAGTGGCTGTGTTGGACTTGCAGTTGTTGATGAAGATACACTCACCAAGCACTAGGATTAGGAACACTACTCTAATTAGGAACACTATACTAATACTGGGTAGGGCCTTCCTTTGCTCTCAAAACAGCCACAATTCTTCGTGGCATTGATTCCACAAGATGTTGGAAACATTCCTTTGAGATTCTGGTCCATAATGACATGATTGCATCATGCAATTCTTGCAGATTTTTCAGGTGCATCTCTCGTTCTACCACATCCCAAAGGTGTTCTATTGGATTCTGATCCAGTGAAGAACACTGAACTCATTGTCATGTTCATGAAACCAGTTTGAGACGACTTTTGCTTTGTGACATGGTGCATTATCATGCTGGAAGTAGCCATTAGAAGATGGGTAAATTGTGGCCATGAAGGGATGCACATGGTCAGCAACAATTACACCACCTCCACCAGCTTGGACTGTTGACACAAGGCAGGTTGGGTCCATGGATTCATGCTGTTGGCGCTAAATTCTGTGTGCCTCAGCAGAAATCGAGATTCATCAGACCAGGCTGCGTTTTTCCAGTCTTCAACTGTCCAGTTGGTGAGCCTGTGCCCACTGCAGCCTCAGCTTTCTGTTCTTGGCTGACAGTGGAACCCGACGTGGCCTTCTACTGTTGTAGCCCATCCGCCTCAAGGTTCGACGAGTTGTCCATTCTGAGATGCTTTTCTGCTCACCACAATTATACAGAGTGGTTATCTGAGTTACCATAGCCTTTCTGTCAGCTCAAACCAGTCTGGCCATTTTCCGTTGACCTCTCTCATCAACAAGGCGTTTCTGTCTGCAGAACTTCTGCTCACTGGACGTTTTTTTTTTTTATTGTACCATTCCGAGTAAACCGTATCTGCAGGATTTTAGACGTTCCTATGCTGCCACACGATTTATTGCTGATTAGAGAATTGCATGAATGAGAAGGTGTACAGGTGTTCCTAATAAAGTGTTCGGTGAGTGTATAGTGACTTCTGTCAGAGAGGTAGGAGGTGAACCAGTTCAAAGCAGTACCGGTAATGCTGAGGCAGGACTCAATGCGAGTGGTGAGGATTGAGTGGTCGATGGTGTCGACAGCGGCACTGAGGTCAAGGAGGATGAGGATGCTGAGGGATCCAGCATCAGCAGAGAGCAGTAGATCATTAGTGACTTTTAGGAGCGCTGTTTTGTCAGTGTTATATTATGACGAAACAAAATGTTGCAGTATTACCTTGCCCAGTAGAGGCAGTATAGAGGCCTATCCAGATTCTGTGTTCTTGATCCTGTGTTATCTAAATCAGAATGATCCTATCTGATAATGTGTTGAAGTATCAAAGTATCAATATCAGCCAGATCTGATCCTGGATAGCAAAAAAGGGGATTACAGAGTCTGGATCATTCTGATATACTGGGCCCTTGAGATCCACCTACCAGCTAGTTGAATTCTATCCCATCAATTCTGCTGCACAATTTGGTGGTTGGTTTCTAATGGACAATCATTTCTTGACTAACAAACTGCTACTTCCGTGTTATGTTTAAGTATTTGTGATGACCTTTCCTACAAAACCTCAACAAGAGCCTGAACTATATTACTGATTGGTAGTCACTGGTAACTGATAGATCTGTTAATCCTAGAGTACACCTATATATAAGGTTATAGAAATTGTATCAGCTTGGAATAATACCCTGCAAAGGCAGCAGTGTTTTACTTGCACAGACTCAACCTTAGGTGGCAGTCTTGGTCCATGCTGGTGTAACAGGACACCATTCGGATGACAGTTGCCAAACAATCCCTTAGATATGTGCCATGATGCTATAGTATTATTTTGTTATGTAGATGATGTGCTATGTTTCATGTATAGTGATGTTGAGTTCAGAAGCAGGAGAGACACAGATTCACACCAATGTTTGCTGGCCACAGGAGAGCAATCATGAATACAGCTCTCTTATGCATCACTGTTCAATGCAACATTTGCTGTTGAATAATTGATTATGCTCCAGTGATGTCTGCTGTGATTACAGACACCACTATTTTGGCTGATACTGTACGATCATAGCAGTCGACAATGGACAGAGTCCACTGCTCAGACAGTCTAATGATAGGACAGGAGTGATCTTCTTGATTTTCATTTGTTACATTATGCATGATATGCTATAGCTCGGTTTTGTCATGGCATATCATTGTTACATTCAATAGTCATGCAGATATGCCTATTAAAGTACTAGATACAGTAGATAGGCTGTGCTTTAAGGTGCTGTCAGTAACTGACTAGCGATGGTCTCAATAGTTCAGCAATGGGAAAGTGGCTCTATAGTGAGCTCTCTGTGACTGAAAATAATTGTGCTCAAATGTGACATGATGTTTGCGGCTTGGCCTGGTCCCAGACAGATGTTAGAAACACTGTTGCTAGCATGCTGTGTTAGTTAATAGTGTCCTCGCTCACTTCCAATCCAATAGAGGTACCTTGAATCCCCTGCTGTCTCAACCCACAGCCTCTCATATTGGAATTGTAATTAATTCTGGAACAGTGTTGGGCTCAGTTTAGAGAAGCAAGCAGCCTAATTGAAAAGGGAAGATCATTAATGTGTTCTCCAGCAGTGCCTAAAACATGCCAGAAGGACCAAATCAAAAGAAATAGGCAATAGGCATTAGAAATAGGCACAGCTCCAGGATATATCCATATACACTCACTTAACACTTTATTAGGAACACCTATACACCTTCTCATGGTGTAGGTGGTGTAATGGTGTGAGGAATGTTTTCTTGGTGACATTTTGGGCCCGTTAATACCAATCAATCATCGCTTGAATGCCATAGCCTATTTGAGTATTGTTGCTGACCATGTGCATCCCTTCATGGCCACCCATCTTCTAATGGCTACTTCCAGCATGATAATGCACCATGTCACAAAGCAAAACTGGTCATCTCAAACTGGTTTCATGAACATGACAGTTCAGTGTTCTTCAGTGGCCTTCCCAGTCACCGGATCTGAATCCAATAGAACACCTTTAGGATGTGGTAAAACGGGCTTAAAAGTGCACCTGAAAAATCTACAGGAATTGTGTGATGCAATCATGTCATCATGGACTAGAATCTCGAAGGAATGTTTCCAACATCTTGTGGAATCAATGCCAAAGAATTGAGGCTGTTTTGAGAGCAAAGGGAGGCCCTACCCAGTATTAGTATAGTGTTCCTAATAAAGTTCTCGGTGAGTGTATATTCAAGCAGTTTTGAAAAAACGTTGCCCCCCACACCTTTTTGCAATTAAATGTAGCCATTGAAGGTAAAAATGAGGTTGTCTGATATGATCAAACACAGCACCAAAGCTCCTCTCACATCTGATAGAGAACCTGTATACTTCCTGTGCCTGCCTGCTCTCTCTACACACTACCGCTGATGAGTGTTTTTGTAAGATGCTGTATTGTCCACTGCCAGCCAGCCAGCGTCATCCTTTTTTTAACAGTTAAGCCGGCGGTATTTTGCCAGACCTCCACTTTCTTTGCTTGTCACATATCAAAAGTCTTTGGGTAAGTGTAACACTTCATTTGAACTGTACATGATCATATTTACATAATGTTGTCGTAAACATATGACATACCAAATGTTCTAAGACATCATTGCATGTCACTGAGTGTCTGTCAAGTAAGACAGTGTAGGGGCGTTCAGTGGCGTAGCACACTAAGGCGCATACCATATCATCGCAAGGTCCCTGGATCGATTCTGGCCATCAACATATCCTGCATGTCATCCCTCCTCTCTCTCACCCATCCTTCCTGTCAATCTCTACTATCTCTATCCCAATAAAGCAGAAATGCCCTAAAATAATATAAACATTTAAAAAGAAAAAGAAAAAAAGTAAGACAGTGTAATTGCATGCATTGAAAAAGTATCTCTAAAGTAGAGATTCTCAGCTTTAATTCAATGGTTTTTTTCAGACTGGGTTCACCATTTAGAAAGTACAACATTTTAAAAACATATTCCCCCTATTTTAGGGCTCCAGAACTATTGAAAAAAATCACATCATGTTTAGTATATGCAAAAACTGCCTGATGTGTGCAACCCTTTGACCCCACCAGATGCTGTATATTCTCTGGTTATGCTCTGCCAGGCCTGTACTGCAGCCATCTCTAATTGTTGTTTGTTTTTAGGTCTTTTTGCCTAAAATCTTATCATTAGGAAATGAAATACATTTAAATCTGAAGATTGACTTGGCCAGTCAAGAACTTTCTGCTTTTTGCCTCTGAAAAACTTCAGTTGCTATGGAAGTATGTTTAGGGTCATTGTCTTATATGATGAAGCACCATCCAATGAATTTGGAGGTATATGCTTGTACTCAAGCAGACAAGATGTTTCTGTACACTTCAGAATACATTCTGCTGCTGCTGTCAGCAGTAACATCATCAATTAAGACAAGATAGCAAGTTCTTGTGGCAGCTATACATGCCCAAACCGTAGCACCCCCTCCACCATGTTTCACAGATGAGGCGGTATGCTGTAAATCATGGGCAGATCCTTTTTTCTCCAAACGTTCCTCTTGCAATAGGACCCAGCAGAGACGAGACCAGACAAGAGAATGCAGTAGAAAGGCAAAGGCCACTTTACAGAAGTACTCCACAGGGTAGACAGGAAAGGACTTGATAATAATCAAGGCTTGGTCTCAACCTAAGAAACCAGGACTCTAGAGAATCTACTTAAGACTAGACTTGGAGGACCGCTCGAGAACTGAACATCAGACAAGTGTCAAGCTATGACACTAGGCTACCGAAAACACACAACTTAAATAGAAGGTCCTTAATAGTAATAGGATGCACCTGTGTGCTAATAAATCCACGATTACAGGAGCTCATCCCTTTAAATGAGTGGGAAGTGGGGAGGTGTAAATGTTTTGACCCCTAGTTGCAACTAATTTTCCCAAACCTTCTTGTTGCTCAATGTGTAAATTGTTGTTTTAAAATGTAAAATGCTTTTGTGTTAGGCTCCAAATGTGTCTGAAACTGTGTGTACTGTTATTTGGGCCAGGTCTCTCTTGTAAAATATATTCTTAATCTCAATTAGACTAACCTGGTCAAATAAAGGTAACATAAATAAATACAATCGTATTGATGTGAATAGAATTATTTAAAATGCTCAATGATGATCAGCATTCTAAACAAAGAAGTGAAATATGTAATTTGTTGGAATAAACATTCTCTAACTTAGTGAGACTAATGTGACCCTCGTGACAACCGATTACCATTACATATATTATTCAAGTGGGTGTGTATGGTTACTAACATGCTAATAAATCAGGAATGGTGATCTGCATGATTGCAAAACTGGGTACATGTATTAAAAATACTCCAAGGAGCTAACATATTCAGCCAAAGTCAACCACATATTAATATCTCTTGATCCGTTTGAGTCATGGAATTTGGAGTACTGTATGTGTTTAACTAATGTTATGGTAATGCTATTATGTTATTACCATGTATTATGGTAATGTTTGGCCACATGGTGGCGCTGTTTAAATATTTTTGGTTTAGCACCATGTTGTTGAAGCTACATCCATGAAAAATGGAATGGAACTTGAAAGTTCTTGGTCCATAGATGTATACCAAATGCAGCGCCATTAGTGCAGATCTGTTCAGTAGAGTTGGCTATATCATTGACAATTGCACAGAATCAATGATTTGCATTTTTGCAGTCCCAAAAGAGGTGGGAGATTTAGTGTTATTCATGAGCTGGCTCCACTGACTAACTATGTCTGGCATTTCATAATTGCCATGCTTTTCAGACAGTGAAGGCCAATACTCTATATGATCATTCCAAGGTGGTTTGATGCATCAGTCATAGCAGTCTATTATAGTGATACAGAATCAAGGCTACTCCTTTGCTTTCATCCAGGCTGAAGCATCTGCAACCCAGGTGTGTGAAAACACTTATATGGCTAGGATGAGTACCATGTCCACTTATGTTCCACTTCATCTTTCCCACTGACGTACCTGCCACATATCGGCCAGTCTAATTTTATTTTTGAGCTGTTTTGTTTTGAAGTCTGGTGTCCCTTCCTAACAAATTCATCTTGATGCATCTTAGCTTGTCTCCTTTGTCTCTCCTTCAGCACTTGAGCTACCCCTCCATGTCTCATTTCTACTCATCCTTGGCACTTACACTACACTAAAACTACACTAACCCCGTAACAAGAGTGTACCATCAGAGTTCCGTTTACAATTTTCAGGGTGATGCACCAAGCGAGACGAGATGCGATTCCACAAAATGTTGATCAGCTACACTTCATAACGGGAGGCTATATTCTTGAAACCTCGACAACTAATCTGCAACGCTCTCGCTGCCGAGGAAAATAGACTTGAAACATACAACTATGCTGCTACAAGTGAGATGTTAAACTGTGGCTAACGGTACAGAGACATTTCTGTGCCGTAACGGCGTTGGTATACTTTAACACTACCACTCTGAATACTGAACTAGGCTATCTTGTCACACTTTCACATCTTCCTCATACCCTTGATATGACACAGATGAGATTAGGGCTGGGTATCGTTGGACATTTTTTCGATACCCCCAAATAGCGATACCCGTGGCCAGATACAGGGGTGCTGGGTCGGGCTACGCCCCCCCCCCCCCCCCCCCCCCCCGATTCTTGTTATCCCCCCAGTCAAGTCCTCCCTCTACCATGCTCAGCCAAAACCTTACATTTTTATTTTCGTGTAAAACGTCTGGAAACCAATCATTGAATTCCTTTCTTAAAAAAGTTCCGCCTCAATCCTCACTGACAAAACTCCGAAACAAATCAATCTACTGCTCACTCAAAGTCAACTGTGGTTGCGAACTTGTCTTGTCAAGTGCTTCTGTAGTAGATAGCTCGGTTAGGCCAAGCAAGCAGAACGCTATTAAAGCATAGTCTGATCATCAATCGTTTCATTGTTTTTTATTTGTTGAACCGTTTCAGTTTAGATTTTCACAATAGTTTAAGTTTTTAGTACCGGTAGTTAGATTTCTCGAACACAAGGCTGTAGATAGTAGGCTACTAGCTGGCTAACGCTAGCTCGGTTAGCTATATAGTTCTTGTTGGGAGTGCATAGCCTAAGAAAAATCATGCGTCGATTTCTGATCCCCAAACCACATACTGCCCCTGCTACTGTCCCAAATGATGTGCCACCCAACGCCTAAAAGCCCTACTCCAGAGCAGGCAGAGCATACTGCCGGCCCCAGTACAAGCACTCTCTCTCTCATTAACAACGCGGCTATAACGTCCGATAAGGGAAACATTTCCGTTGCTGTGGGTAACGCCAAGCATGGTTTAAATGACAGCACACCGTTGCAGCCGGTTTTAAAAACGTACCCCATGCGTATGTTTAGCCAAGGTCCTCGAGCATTCAATCCAAGTTGGTATCGCTCTCGACCATGGCTGGAATACTCAACAAAGCTAGATGCATGTTTCTGCTTCCCCTGTCGAAAATGTGGGGCCATAAATGATAAAGACGTCACGTTCACTAGAAGAGGTTTTACCAATTGGAAAACGGCATTGGAGTCAGACAGGGGATTCAACAAGCATGCATCTAGCCATTGCCACGTACAAGCGTCATACTCATGGGGAGAAATTAAGAAAAGACAGGTAAGTGGTGAAACAATTTCCCACCTGCTAGGACCAAACTAGACTGAGAAGAACAGGTATTACATTAAAAGCATAGGGAGAGAGTCAGGTTCCCAGCTGTTAATGAGTTAGTTGCCCCTCCGTGGAACGTTTGAGAGCCCTCAATCCAGGAATGATATCTCTTCAAGGGCTTTTCCTGAAGCTGTTTGAGTACACTCACAAAAGATGCTTGACTTAGAGAAATAGCCAATAGCATACCCCTGAATGCAAAATATACCTCCCATAATCTGCAAAATGAGATTATTGAAATACTGGCAAGCCTAGTGTTGCATCAAATTAAAAACAAATATGAAAATGCTGACACAACAGGGTTTTGTATAAAAAGTGATGGGACACGGGACAGATGCAATATAGAGAATCTGTCCATAATGATTCGCTTCGTCTGTGATTCTGTTCCTGAGGAACACCTGATTGGCTTGTTGGACCTGACTTAGTTGGATGCTGAGTATATCACAACACAGATGCTGAAACATCTCACTGATTCTGGGTACACTCCTGACAACATAATTAGTCAGTGCTATGACGGTGCTTCTGTAATGAGTGGTATAAGAGGGGGTGTGCAGGCATTGCTGCAAAAAAAGATCCCTACATACACTGCTACAACCATCAGCTGCACCTGGCTGTGGTGCATGCAATGCAAGCGGAGCTATGTGCTAAAACATTCTTTCAGTTGTCAGGGTCACTTCATTCTTTATTTCACAGCCACTACATTACACACCAATACGATGGACCCTGTCTGAAGAGACTATTAGAAATACAGTGGACAAGTCACTACGATGTGACCAGGTGTGTGGTTGAGAATCAGCAAGCAATCTTGAATGTTCTCTCAGAGGTATCAGAAGATAGTGCAGCCGGAATGGATATTTGCACAGAGGCATCAGGACTGTTAGTACAACTGAAGATACACAATTTATTTGAAATAGGTGACTTCCTAGTTAAAGTTCTTGGCGCCTTAAAGCCTGCTGACAAAATCACAAACGTTATGAGGGGGTAAAAAGAAGAAAAAAAGAAAATAAATTAAAAAAACAAAGTGCGGGGGTAAACAAGCCAAAAAACTACAATAAAGATAATAAAGATGTCCTCCAAAGATGGGTGGGTGGTGGCGGGTAAATGTGACTATGACTATATTACATTACATTACATTTACATTACAGTATTTGTTATTTAGCAGATGCTCTTATCCGAGCGACTTACAGTGAACTAACTATAGGCACAGTCCCCCTGGAGCAACTTGGAGTTAAGTGCCTTGCTCAGGGGCACAATGGTGGCAGCCCCTGGGATCGAACTCACAACCTTTCGGTGTTTTATATGACTGCAATTTAAATGATGCCCCCAAAACATTTTTACTGCACCCCCAGCGATACCTATGTTCTAGCGATACCTATGTTTTTTATCTACAGAATCCATTTGGAAGCCATTTTCACATGCCACACATTCATAAGGTGATCTGGACAATGATTTTGACGTAAAAAATGGGTGACGTGTCCCTTTAACCTCAATCTAAGTGCCTTGTGCCTTTCTCCTGTTGCAGGAGAGTTGGAGAAGGTTGTGCTTGCAGTGTGGAGAATGATAAATGGAATGTGTGGGTGAGAATTACGTCCCTCCCTTAGACACCAGCTCCGAGCTGGAATCTCTAATGAACAGACACAAGTGTGCAATGGCTCCCTGGGATGAAAGGGATGATATCATATCTGTGTCATATCTCACTATATATGTCACTATAATCTGCCCTAAGATACTGTATATCTAAAGGCAATGAAGAAACTCTGAGTGACAGAGATTATTCAAGTTTATGTGTCTTTTTATTCTTTGTTATTTTAATAACTATTGCTATGTCGCTATAATCTGCTTTAAGATACTTTATATATAAAAGCAATGAAGAAACTCTGAATGACAGAGATTATTCAAGATGATGTATTTTTCTTCTACCGTTACAATTCACACTGAGTCATAACTACTGGATGTGTCTCTGGGTGCTCCAGGGCTGCTGACATCTCATAGCTCACATTTATCACTGCTTGACACCCACTCTCTCTGGCTCCAGCACAGATGTAGGAAATGGAGGGGTGTCATCAGCATCAAGACCATGACTAAAGCCCTCCACTGTACTGTAGAGCCATGGCCTGATTATCCTCACAGTGACTCTACACCAGATCGCTTGTGGTAGACGCACGCGCGCGCGCGCGCACACACACACACACACACAGCACGCACACAACAAGGCATAGTGCAATGGATATACTAAAACAGTATGGACTTGACAGGAGACTACATACTTGTATTTGAACTGGCTGTGCAATATGGTTTGAGGGTGGGGACTTGAGGTGGTCATACTGATCACGCGACTACAGTATGTAATGGGTTGTGCAATAACTGACTAGTATGACTAATGATTGCTTGATGTATTTGATGGTTGTGCGTATGGATGTAATGTGGATGTGTTTGTGGAATGTGTTTAGGGGTCTTGTGTGTTTTAATATGTCAATTGTGCTTTTACTATGTCCTTTTGGTAACGCTTTATTTGACGATTATGTTCGTATGATGAGGATATGACAGTGTTATAAATATGACATAAGATCTGTCATTAGGTGACATGTATATTCATGACCACTCATGTCAGTGTCAGATGACATACTGCTTTTATGACAGAGGGGGCGGCTTGAAGTGACATGACAACCTGCACAGCAGTGTCATAGCTCTGTCATAGTGAAATAACTATGTCAACCAAGCTTGACTTGGTTACAACTTGTCAAATAGCATTCCTTGGGTGTATTTTTTTTTTGTTTGACTTGAAATGACAGGTTGACTTAGGCCTAATTGTCCCCCACCAATGGAATCGGGTAGGGGACTATACTAAGCGATCTGGTGTATTCTGTCTCTGTCCGTTCGTATGCCACACGCTTTTTCTCCGACACCACTGGGACAATTTTGATGAAATGTGGGTGAATGATGGGTCTTGCCATACAGATGCGAAATTACACTGATTGGCCCAATTTTGACAAAACTATTGTAAAAGATGTGTCTTGAATGGATATGACACCTAATGACAGATCTTATGTCATATTTATAACACTGTCATATTCTTGTCATACGGACATATCAAATATGTGTTGCCATACTTTTAAAAAATCTTTTTGGAGCATGTGAGGCGAAACAAATGTCTGCATGCAAACAAAAGTTGAGTCTATGAGAATAGAATTGTATGAGCAGGAATAGTTACAAATAAGATCACATGTGCAATGTTATTAGAAAAAGTTGCCAAACTTATAGAAAAAAGTGTAGCCTATTACTTCTAAAGTGGCAAAGCAATTTGTATGTATCAGTCCACTAATAAGATGCAGTAATGGTTTTGAGGAGTTACCAATTCTGGGTGGTAGTGATGTATTTTTCAATTAAAAAGAAAATGAGGAAGAATTGATCCGTTGGAGGAGAAACATTTGGCTGTGTAGGTCTGTTGGTCCGTTGTACAGCTAGGCAATAAAACAGTTTGTAAAATCAGTCATGTCACACATTTTTGCATCACTTTAACATGCAAACAACCAATTCATTTGGTAATATTGACAGATTATCAACACACAGTAAATCTTTATGGTCAATGGAGTTCTATTATTGAAATACAACAGAGCAGTTGTTCATTCAAAATGAAATATAATGTAGGGCCTAAGAGGATGGCAGTTACAACAATATTAGGCTTGGCAAGGAAATGTGGCTATATATTGTTAATAGCAAAGCATAACTTAATATTAATAATCTGACTCCAAGTAATTTAAGTAAAACTATGATGATACACCTGATATACAGTTGTGGTCAGAAGTTTACATACACTTGTAAAGAACATGTATGTCATGGCAGAGCTCCTTAGACTTTCCCATTGTAGCGTTTTTGGCTGAGTGTAATGAGTGTATCAAACGAGCCCTATTTAAATGGGCTGAAATAGGTCACCAGCTGTAGTCAATCATAATCACTCAAAAGAAGTTAAGAGGCCACGCCACAAAGCAAATTTGATTGACACAACTTTCTACATCACCAAAATTGATAATTCAAGGTGCTGTATGTATATTTTTGACCCAGCAGATTTTGTCACATTTTCAGAAGACCCATAATAAATTCATAAAAGAACCAAACTTCATGAATGTTTTTTGTGACAAAGAAGTATGTGCTCCAATCAATCCATCACAGAAAAATAAGAGTTGTAGAAATGATTGCAAACTCAAGACTGCCATGACATACATGTAATTTACAAGTGTATGTAAACTTCTGACCACAACGTTTGGTAATGTACAACACAGCCAGTGCCATCAGAAAAACAAATTCCCTAAAAATAAAAAAAGAAGATTTTTGCCAATGAAATGTGCCGTTTTTGACAGACACTTCCCTGCTTGCATGTGGGTTCAGGACTGTTAGGCCCAAGTGTACACAGTGAGTCACATGATTCTGACTTGTTCCAGATTGGAGATATTGAGTGTTACATCTATCCCTTGTTACAATCATCCCCGGTCTCCCCTATCATAATAATGCAGACATAATGCAGGGAATTGCCAACCCAAAAGGGGCACAATGTCAAACAATAGGGCAATTCTGTGGTTCTTGCCTGACTTAGGTTGGTCCTCTCTCCTCTGCCTTTTGTTAATATACTGTACGAATCCAGATTATTGTGTTCAAGCAGTAGGCCAGATGGTAGGCCAACAGTTTAAAGCACAATGAACACATTCAGGTGACAAATACCTTCATACAAACCACTCACTATTTTGTCTTGGAAATGTTACATCTTTTACCACCACTATCCCCCTGACAGCTACTTCAAGAACTAAATTGAAATATAATATAAAATCTTTCATCACATACCCTAATTGCTTGCTCTGGGTTTTGTTGCAACATACAGCATTTAAAAACAAAATGCATGATTCCCCTCATAAACAAATGCACTCCCACAATGATGATACACTTATGATTCATAATTATGTTGTGTTCATGCATGCTGTTGTTTTCAGTTAGCAGATGTTGGTCAGAATCACTCTATAATGTCCACTATAATTACATCCAGTATGATTCTATATCAAGAAATTAATTAAGTGCAGCAAGAGCCAACTTTGTATGCAAATGCTTGTTGCTCTCTACTCACATTCCAGAGCTGCAAGGATCTCAGGGGACTCTCCCTCTCCACTCTCTCATGATTCTCTCATTGATATTCAACACCAAGAGTTCCTACAGCTAAAGGAAGTGGCATCAACAAACATCAATCTGCTGACAACAGCAGCAGGTAAATGTGGAAAAATATTCACCTTCTTTCTATCAGTGTATAGAATATTATAGAGGCCCACTCTAAAACGTGCTATAGTTTATCTTTTATGTTTCAATTACAAACGAGGCAGATGCTGCCATGGATGTAATGTTTCACTGTGTAAAAAGCAGAGAGTAAGCACTATGAGGAAGCGAGGGCTATAGGGTCATTGATTGGATGCCTCTACAATTGAGACCCTTAGCGCCTGACCCTTGGGGACAGACAAAGATGACAGTTTAAACCACATAGTATAGGCTTAAATGTATCCAGTAAACCAGCCCATTGCCTGATCTTAGGAGCGTACTTGAATGACCCCCTTTCAGATATGAATTCCTGTAGTATTTTCAAATCATGAGAGAAACAGTGCCATCTTATAATAATATCAGCTCAATGATTATGCTAGCGTCTACACTGATACACTGTGAATTGATTTTCAGAGCAAGATATGAAATAAGAAGAGAATATCTGTGGAGATTAATCAAGGAAATTAGAATATTGTCAGCAATTAATGACATTGGGGTCTCAATTTATTTTACCGATTCAGCAGAGCACTTTGTTGACACAGATCGAAAAAAATGTATATAAAGCTATGAATGAGATGAAAACAGATAGATTGCTAGCTCTGGAAAGTGTGGAATCAATTAAGTGGATACGTATTGAACCACAACTATTCAATTGTGTGGGAAAGATCCAGACTAGACCATAATTAGGTAGGTGTCTCTGAAGCTGTGGCAGTACAAAATATGATGGTACTGTACTGTGGCTATTTGAATTGCTATATTTCTTAAGTGGGTATTAACATTTCTATATAGTTTTTTCACATTGTGTCTAGGGACCATACAACACACACCCCATTTATCATCCTAGAACAAGAATATAACTTTACGCAGCCATTGCAAATAGATTTTTGCAATATTGGGATGCTCCTTGTAAGCACGTCAGTGTATTGATAAAGCGCATTGATAACAGTGCAGCCATGTATTTGCCCTCTAGTAAAAAACAAAATAGCAGTCACAATTTCAATCAATGAATCATAACTGCATACAGTAACTAACTACAACGGCTCTAAAAATCCCTAATTAATTGACTCCATTAATTGACAAACAAATGCCAGCCTCTTGTACATATAATATGAATGACAATGAATGGTACAAAATGTGCTGTATCACAGGAGAAAAAAAACTATTTATTTTGTAATTCATATTTACATGCATTTCTAATACTGTATAATGCAATAATCTCATGAAATACTGTATATATTACAACCATTCATAAATGTCTATGCTGAAACAGATATTGTATAAGGGAAAGTCATATTGTTACATAAAGGCTGAACACAATAGTACAGAAAGCACATTTGACAAATGTGCTAATAAAAGAGTGTTCTCTTGCAGGGGGAACACTGCATTTTATCGAATCTCAAGACAATATGGAGGGGTAAGAAGAAGACAATTAGTTATATAAGATGCAGAGTAGTTAACATAGCTGTGAGGTAGTACACAAGCTGAACTGCATAAGTAAACTAAATTAGGAAAGTGTAGAGAAAAAGAGAGATTTAGGGCTGTATTTTAACGGTGTAAAAACTGTAAACCGTCATAATGGGTGGAGCTATTTTTAGCAACAACTTGCTGCAACTATAACTGTAGGGCCTGTTTACATTAAACATCCATGAAATAGAACAGCGGACCTCACAACTCACTTTGATTATAATCAGTAATTATATTATTTTGGTAAATAATGATTTCAATTTACTTTTGGGGAAGCTTAGCTTCGCCTATTCCAGGGGCCAATACAATGCCTGTAGGCTACTTGGTAAAGAGGGACAGGAGCTTGTTGACCTTCCCCTTCCTTTCAGTAGAGTATAGAGGTGTGTCGTCACTTCTGGGTCCACAAAAACATTCCACATTCATTCTCTGTCTGGATTTTTTTCAAGTAATTATTATATTCAGTGTTCAATGAATGCTTACAAGAATTTCCCAGGTTTGTTATTCTAACCAGTGTCTTCAAAATCCACATCTTTAAGAGTCAAATGGTGGCTTTTCATAACAAATTATTATGTTGTTGAATGGGTGGGTTCATGCTTTCAAATGTTATGAATCCCCACTAAATAGGAAAAAGGAATTTGAAAGTGGACACGGCAAGTGCAATGAGCTGTACTCTATGGTAAGCTATTTTATATCATGTCCACTCATATAACCCCTGCTTAATCAAACATATTTAGATCATATTTTGCGACAAGCCCAATAATAAGTATCCCTTTGCAAAGCTGACAGGTAGCTAACAGCTTCAATAAAGATCCAATACTGCAATAATAATAATGCAACAATACATAAATAAATGGCTTGTTCACAATGAAATATGCATACTGACATACACAATATACTGAAGCTAGAATCAATAAAATAGGCTATGAAACATGTAGCTAGCTGTAGGCTAACATATACAGGGAAATGCCCTGAAAATTACATCATAAAGCAGAAATGCTGACACCATGAATAGACACTTTTCCCACAAATGCGAGCACTGGCGAGGGCGCTGGCACTAGGGGATGTGTCTGAAATTGCTATTTTGAAGACCAGAATTTTTCAGCACAACAAACACTTCTCTTTTACTGCTACTCCACCCACCTGAGCGCAGGAGAGACAGCGTGGTAATTTCAACTGTTACCGGCAACACAAATTGCCAATACGCCTGTGTTTGGACTTGCGTCCATTTTGTGCTGGTTGAAAATAGAGCCCTTTGAATTCAATAAAGTTTAATTAGAACGTATGGTGAATAGGATAGTAAGGGATAGTTTGCAGCATTTAGATTACAAGAGCAACACAACTCTAAAGTGGTCAAGTGCATTCATATACTGATTCTCCATCCATGAACCAATAAGTTATGTATATATACTTATACACCACAGAGAAACATGCAAAGAACACAAACTTGTCTAACACAAACATAAATAACAACAAATAGGGATTTAAAAATACTGCGTTCCCCTTCCCCTCCTATCAATTCTGATTTGTTGCTACAGTACCTCAAAATCTGAGATATCCCCAGATATCACCATCTATGTCTTTTTGATAAGGCAACCCTGCACACAGCCCTTCACCATAGCTTGTCATCAAGTGCAAGGCTGCTTCAGGAAAGGTAGGGTTAATGTCATTGTGGCTTCTCTTGGCTCAGCGATAGGCCGATTGCTCATTTCACAGTCATTCTGTCGTACATTCTCCTCATGCATTTGAGACACTTCTGTGGATGCAGCTTCAAACCCAGGCACTGTGTTGGCCACATGCACCACATGTACTTTATTCCTACCCTTCTTACTGAGGATGCAGCTGAACACCTTCTTGAAGCCTTTGCGAAAGTGCTTGGACACTAAAGCATACACAATGGGGTTGAGGCAGGAGTTGGCATAGGCCATGCAGTGCGAGAGGATCCTGAAGGCATACGTGGTCTGGTTGAAGGGAAAGTCTCCATACAGGTAGCACAGGATCACCACATGGTAGGGCAACCAGCATATGCAGAAGAGCACAGTAACAATGATGATCATTTTGGTGACTTTGCGCTTGGCCCTCTTGGACTCTGACATCCCGTCCAAAGGGTCCACGGCTGTCCACAGGTACTTGATGGTTCTGGTGTAGGAGAGGCTCACGATGAGCACAGGGATCACATAGCCAAAGACAAAGGTACATGTGTCCAGCACCTTCCGGTTGTGCTCTTCCCAACCAGGGATGCACACGTTGCTGTTGGCGAAATCAATGAGGTCATAGTAGCTCAAGTACGGTCCTGCAAAGACCAGTGATAGACCCCAGATGACTACCATGGCAACCACTGCATTACAAGGCGTTCTCAGTTCTCTGGAACGAAGAGGGTAACGAATGGCCAGATACCTACCGAAAAGAAAGTAGACACTTATTATCTTCATTAAAAGCGTTGGTTTTGAAATTTATGTTTTATATGTTTAATTGAAAATCAACAAGAATTTAATTATACTCCACTCCATGCCAAACACCATATTCTAATATGGAATTAATTGTTTCTCCTGTGAATATCCTGTGCTAGCTCAGAGACACTTTAACTCTTAGATTAAATTGCACGATGCACCTCTTGGGTTAATAGGGGGAGTTGGTGCTGCAAATGTTTTTTATGAAAATAAATGAATCTGTGGGTTGTTCATCCCTGCCTGGCTGTAAAATAATTGCTGCTGGGGATTCTAGGTCTCAACTGTACACTGAGCGGATGCTCATTCCTCACATGGAGGAAATCTATCAAATTAATGTGCCTCTCTAAAAGGTAAACAAAACCAATGTGTGGTTTGAGGGCACAAACTGAACAACACCAGCCATTTTCATTGTGCTGAGCCTGTGGCCCTGCAGAATCAATGGCACCAATTTATGCAGGAAGAATACATCAGTGCTTGTATACTGTATTACATGATGAATTCAGATTTTCAGGTCAAGATCTCCACTCCCATGTTCACACTTTACGACAGATAAAATGCCCTCCTCTTGATCATGCTACCACAGTGTTAGTATTACAAACAATTAGTATGACGAACCGGGCAGCTAAGAGAGAAGTGTCCTATCTACTTTCTCCTGGTCTCATCATGAAAATGCTTTGTGAAAATGTCACCAAACGCCATTTTGGAACAATGACCTGTGGGTGAATATTTCTTACATTATTGTCATGTCCTTTGCCAATTATGTGTCCATCCTCGTCCTCAAAGTCTCATGGTATTGAAAGCTTGTGTGGAGAGGAAGTGTTGACATTAATGAGGTGAGTAAGAAGACCTTGGCTTGGTGAGTTCTGTCCACTATAATTGGCTTCGACCTTTGAAGCTGCACACTCAGGAAGTGTATATGACGCTAGCGGAACTCAGTTGCTAAAAAATAGACACGATGACAATGATGATGATGATGATGATGATTTGTACTGTATATTCATTACTTGAATTTGAGCTGAAATCTTTGAAAATTAAGGGCAAATGTAGATACAACTACATACTGAATGTACTGTAGGTAAAATGTAGTACAAAAACATACCTGTCAACAGAGACAGCGGCGAGAGTGAAACTGCTGGCATACATGGTGAGATTGATGAAGAAGTGGACCACCTTGCACATGAAGGAGCCAAACACCCAGCCCTCCAGGGAGTAGATGGTTGCTTGGAAAGGCACACAGAAGATGATGAAGAAGAAGTCTGCCACACTGAGGTTGAGGATGAACAGGTTGGTGGTGTTGTACCCCACTTGACCACTGCGGAGGAGCACGGCCAACACCAGGCTGTTGCCAATGGTACCCAGCAGGAAGATGAGGGAGAATACCACCGAGACAATTATACTAGTCGGGTTCAGCTGGTAGCTCTCTGATGCATTCCACTGCCCTCCTGTTTTGCTGAAGTCTTCCAGATCAGACATTTTTGGCTGCTGTAAACTCTGAAAAAGAATAGTGTGTGAAAACTGTGAAAAGTACATGACTGGATGTTGTTAATTCTGTGACAATATGGCTGCAATGCAGCTACACACTGATTTAGGGAACAGCACATGCCCATGGCTGAATGCATGTTTTCAATCAAATCACACATAATTATTCCTCAACATTTCTTGATTGCAGCGTACTGTGGCTCATATTGCGACAAAAGTTCAATTCAGTTAAAATTAGCTTTGATGTTTCATTCGATTATTTTTTTTATCTTGGATGTGTTGAAAAAATACTAAACAAAGAAAAACAAGAATGATAGATTGTGTTGAAAGATTAATGATTAAAGATGAACTCAATAGTTTTAACCTATTATGAGTCACCCTGTAATTAATCTTTTTAATCATACTGACACTTTAGCAATGAGATATCATGCCAGAGACATCCAAAGATAAAAGGAAGAGACACACAGATGGTGCTGACGAATTCAAAGGCAGGTTTTGTGTAAATCCAAAAGAGAATACTCCCATGGTACTTTGTTATGCAAATTTAACTGTGGCAGAAAATATCTAGCCATAAAAAGCGGGTCCAATAGATGCACTATAGCAAGCTTGATAAGTTATAAGATATATACTGTAGGCTGAGTCTAACACAGGGGACCGTATGGATTGGACAGTATGAGACACTCACCAACTATTATTTCCAGTGTCTTGATCAGATTATTCTGTGTGGGAAAAGGTGAAATAGTTTTCCCTCAAGTCAAAACCAGCAGAGCTGTGAAAAAAGCAAACAAAAGACAACCATGTATTACTGCTGTCATGAACAGGAGGCAGTGCATGCTCAGACTAACCAACAACCTACCCACCCGTACTGTGTGTACTAGAGAGCCTCTTGCAATTTCTTCTGTGTAAAAAACCCCCAATCAGGTCCAGTATTATACCAGCATGGTTTCTCAAGTGTTTAGTAGGAGGAGATGGTGTGTACATAGAAATGTATGTATGCATGGAGTTTGCGGTCTACACTGAATATCAACATGATATGGTAATCTAAGGGAGTGCTCAGGCCTTCAATCAAAAGGTGCAGGGATGTCAGTTGTTTAACATACTGATGGAATCACAATTTTAGACACTACATCCGATTACATTTAATCTCTCTTTAATTTTATGATGATTGGCACATTGGCAAGTGAGTGAAAAACAGGACACATTCACAGTCATTCAAAATTATAATTTATAATTCTGAATCTGATACAAAAAGATGCATTACTCCGAAAATATGTTCAATCAATCAATCTATTGATAACAAAGTCTTCAATCAAATAAATGTGTACACTTGATAGTTAAATATGTTCTGAATTGTCAATTGTTCTTACACCAATATACAGAACAGCATGTCAAAATACAGTAATGCAATGAATGCAGGCTCAGAGGTAAAAGGTTGTCATGCAGTCATATTTACCAACTCAAGTGGATGATAGATAAATCCTGGTCCCTCAAATCAATCTTAATCCCTAATCTTAACATTGTCTAGTTCTGTGCACCCTGACGGCAATGCCCAATTCTACCTAGTTTTATTTAGTCTGCATGATGAATGTTCTTGTTTGACCAAAGATGAGTATTGGAAAATTTGCACTTACTGTAAGTACCATGCCACAGTTCTTGATAATATAATTGATGATGCATCTCTCCAGAGATGTAATGAACTACGAGAGGTAACCTGCCCAGAGGCTGATATCAGAGGCTGATATCAGAGGCTGATATCAGAGGCTGATATCAGAGGATATGTGCTATCCACTCAACTGTGTATCCTCTTTGCTTTGTGTCTAAATCATGATATATCAGTGTGGCTGTCATGATAGGAGGAAAACATAAATCAACAGAGATTAGAGAGATCCAACATTACTCTTACCTCAGGCCATTGGGTTCACAAAATCTTACTTATTGTTTGTTTGGCTTCACCTGGTTAGGCGTCAACTAGCAGAACACTTTTAGCCCACCACTTGATAGGTAGTGAAATTCTGGGTGCAAAGAAAACTTCAGCTTGTCATGACTGGGTGCAAAGACAACTTCACAACTTCAGCTTGTCATGACTTCAGCTTGTCATGACTTCAGCTTGTCATGACTTCAGCTTGTCATGACTTCAGCTTGTCATGACTTCAGCTTGTCATGACTTCAGCTTGTCATGTCCACACCGTCATCTGCTTGGCGCGAGGCAGAGTATCAACACACTAGCTTTACTAAGATTATATAAACTGGTCGAGACACCAATTGTCAGCAGTTACCATGTGCAGCAACATAACATACTGCTAGTACAGTGCCTTCGAAAAGTATTCAGACCCCTTCACTTTTTCCACATTTTGTTGTGTATAGAGTCAATTTAAAAAAGGTCTGAATACCTATATACATGAGGTATTTCTGTATTTCAATTTTAATAAATGTACTGACATTTCTACAAACTGTTTTCGCTTTGTCATTCTGGGGTATTGTGTGTGGATTGATGGCAAATTCTTTTAATTTAATCCATTTTAAATTGAGTCCACACAACAAAATGTGGAAAAGGTGAAGGGGTCTGAATTCTTTCCGAAGGCACTCTATGTATTATTGACTCCTTTTCAGATTCCCTTTTCTGTAAAAGTGGCATTAATTATCTCCTGAAACATGTTATTAAAAGGCTCTCTTTCACACTCTCTCACCCACTCTTTGTACCCCCTGTTACATCTCACTCAGACACACTCTATGTTCAATTTGAAATATCTGGACAAGGTGACAATTGCAGTGAACAGTAGACAACACTTAACAGGAACACAAATGCAAGGACAAACCCAAAATGGTATGAATAAATGCATGCAACTTTCTCTGTCACAACAAAGCTTTAGAATATATTGATTAGTAAAATGGTATTATAGTAACATAATGACTACCAAATGACTCTATTGTTTATTTGTTATTCATTTATACAAGCTATAATGTAAAATACAGTTACATATTTGTAATAGGAACTTGGCAAATACCAGTTGAAACGGGATCTATTCTATCACAAGATCCCTTTAGGAGGCAGTCTTTTATTACCATTCACTAAGCACAATACCAACCAAAAGTGACCTTGAAGGAGAAACGAGGTGAGGCAGCATTTCAATATATATATGACTCTGGCCAATGGTTCAAAACACAATGGTGTGGTGTCATACACAAAAACAAACTCTCCAACATCTTAATTGTTTTAGATAACAGTAAAGCAGCAGTAGTCTTTGAAATAGAGCTTAGTATAAAACACACACACACACACAAATGGAGCTCTATTCTTAATTCTAAAACACTTAATCATTGACTTCAGGAGTCAACTCAACATGTACCCGGACTCTCCTGTCCTGTTGCGCTCCCCAGAGAAAACATTTTTTTACATAGATTTAGAGTTTTTGGCAGGATTTCGGGAGCTGACTGACAGCTGGCAGAGAGCATGTGAAAGTGTCTGTCTGTGAAGAATGAACGCGACTAAAGATGAGGTACCAGAAAAGCTATCCGGCAAATCCCTTAGTTGGTTTAAGCCAACAGGGAGAGTAGATGCGGAAATTCTCTCCTCTTGCCTCGACTTAAGAGTGATATTTTGGTGTGGAATCACAGCAGTGGTAAGGAGACGAGGAGGATGCTAAATGAAACAAAATGATCTCTTTTGATCTATCAATGAGCATGTATGATAGGCGTATAGCAGACTCCATTTACCTTAAGAACTCTGATTCCCTGCTTTCCCTGTTATTTCAGCATGTGTTGAGATAAACATGACAGTGATTGATAGGATGTAGACAAGACACAGCATATCATGATTTGTATGAGCAATATGTGTCTGAATCTATCAATTGTATAGATAGACATGTGTAAATACTTTGCTCAGAGAAAAATATTGATATATGAATGGATGTGTATGTGTGCATTGAAAATGCATTCAACACATTCAAAGTTCATGTGTAGAATGTGAATTTGTTCACCTACCAGGTTCATTGGCAAACAGTATCCGCTGATGAAATGTCTTGTCTTTTTTTTATGTATTCTGATATTCCAAACAACAATATCATGTTGGGCATGCTAATCTCTACACTATAGCCTAAACTCTCTCTTTCTTCCTTCCTCTCTCCTCCTACCTTGCACATCGATATTCTGTTCTGTCTCTCTCTTTCTCTCTCTCTCTCTCTCTCTCTCTCTCTCTCTCTCTCTCTCTCTCTCTCTCTCTCTCTCTCTCCAACCCCTCCCCTCCCCCTTACATGAAGGCTCCTCCTCCACATTCAGCTAAATGTTCACACTTCACTGCAGGAGAGGATTGCAGAGGTGTGTTTTATTCAATACTGTGGTGCTGCAGCGAGGTGAAACAGCCAGTGTATTATCAGCTGGTGTACGGACAAATATCCTTAAGCAATATTGATCACACGCCTTGACTTAAATCATTAGTCATGACCCAGGCTACAGCACTGACCTTTGCATTTACACTCATGAACTATTCATGTTGTGATACAATGTTTTCCACACAAATGAGTTTTAGGACTTGTATTTATGCCCTCTGGATATGTTTGAATCCATATTTTTGAATCAAGTAATAATAATAATAATAATAATAATAATAATAATAATAATGCAGTTATTTTGTATAGTACTTTTCTCAGTACTCAAAGACACTACATTCCATGGACAGAACAAGAATAGACAGATAAATAAAAAGTAAAACAAAAGCACAATCAGTGAAACAACAATAAAAATAGTTAAAGATTAAAAGCAAGTTTAAAAAGATGGGTTTTGAGGAATCGTTTGAAGGAGGAGAGTGTGCTGGATTCTATGATGTGGTTCGGGAGTGTTCCAAAGAGTGGGGGCTGCAGCGGAGAAAGCCCGGTCCCCCCAGGTCCAGTGTTAAGTCCTGGTGATGGGAACAAAAGACTGCAGGTAGGGGTGTGCTGGAGGAGGAGGTTAGAGAGGTAGGAGGGTGCCATGTTGTTGAGGGCTTTGTCGGTGGTGAGGAGAATCTTAAACTGAATCCTAAATCGGATTGGGAGTCACTGGAGATTTTGAAGGACTGGAGTGATGTGGTCTCTGGCAAACTATAATCCATCCCAATCCCAATCTCCAAACCACCAGGTACCATAAATCAGATTCTATCCACTGTAGGTTCCTTGTTTCTGTTTGTGGTCTCAATACTTCTAGACAATGCAAAATAAGCCTGGGAATCTACAGCTCCAAATTGTACCATGTTCATCATCATCATCACTATCATTTCAATGTAACGCATGCCTCCCAGTGATATTGTAACATACTTATTTAGAAATCAGTTCTTCCTATACTTTTGCACTGTGGACTGTGGATTTATGAAAGAAAAATTAATCACCATTTGCAGCCTAGATTATCTAATTAGAAACACTCACACGTAACCAGGTCTTCATAGCACACTGTTGACTTGCTGGGCGTAAAGTCTATAATTATGATTTTCTGCAATAATGACAACAGTGAATTACGCCCATCTACAGTGCTTTCGGAAAGTATTCAAACCCCTTCACTTTTTCCACATTTTGTTGTGTTAATGACTCAATTTAAAATTTATTAAATTAAAATAATTTGCCATCAATCCACACACAATACCCCAGAATGACGAAGCGAAAACACGTTTTTAAAATACAGAAATACCTCATGTACATAAGTATTATTAGATAGATTAGGATGTCACTACCAACTCAGCACATTTCATAATTTTCTCTTGATCCTGACAAACTCCCCAGTCCCTGCCAGTGACAAACATACCCATAACTTGATGCAACTACCACTATTCTTCACACGAGAGATGGTGCGGAAACTGCATTGCATGTGCTGGATTTGCACCAAACTTATTATTCATTATTTTCCATTAAGGGATTCTTTTTGTTCCACTTGGTTATAGACCAATTTTGTAGAGTGACTGTCCCATCGACTTTGCTTTTTCCTCTCCACCATTCAACGTTGTAGATTTTTGAGAAGTTTTGTTCCTCTCCATTTGCTCAGTTTGTAATGACAACCTGATCCACACAGTGTGTAATTGATTCCTATGCAACTCAGAGACGCTATAAAAACAAAGATATTAATTCCAAAATTACATGAACTATTATCCTTGTATTAAGATGGACTCAATTCAACTTATTGAGCAATTTGTTGATGACATTTTTGCATTTTAAGAGTGTCATAGCAAAGGGTCTGAATACTTATGTACATGAGGTATTTCTGTATTTCAATTTGAATAAATTTACTGAAATTTCTAAAAAAGTGTTTTCGCTTTGTCATTCTGGGGTATTGTGTGTGGATTGATGGGAAATTCTTTTTATTTAATCCATTTTAAATTGAGTCTATACACAACAAAACGTGGAAAAAGTGAAGGGGCGTCTGAATACTTTCTGAAGGCATTGTAAGTGACGATTTCTCAGCTGAAGTTTGACCTCCCTCCCTCTTGAGATGGAGACTCAACGCTCTTGCATACAAATAGGGAAAATTATGCACATTTGAGTGACTTTTTCTCTGAAGGGTTCTCTGAAGGGTTGTTTCAACAGTCTCTATCTTGAGCCATCTCAACGATGACCCCACCAGTGCCCCCCTCAAGTCACTCACACATGCACTGTCATCTTAACACATATGCACACACATAATCATCCATCTGCTATTTATATTGCTTACTTATATGCTTACTGGTTATACTGTTCATATTGTTTATACTGTTTATACTGTCCATACTGTATATTTTTTAGTACTTCTATTTTTATTTTATTGTATTTTAAAACTTATTGTATTGTGCACTACTCTGTGGCACTGTCACTTTTGCATTTCACTGTATACTTGTATGCACGTGACAAATAAAGAATCTTGAATCTTGAATCTTGAATCTACATTATACTGTCCGTCCAGAGCTCCGAGGTACGCTCAGTGACTAACCCCACAGCACACCACAATGCTTTGGGAGGATAATGAAGTGATACATCACTTTGTTTTAGGGAATACATCTTAATGTTACAAAATGATCATTGTAAAATAACAGCATCAACTAGCCCTGGGCTTAATGCTTTTCAATGTAAGAGTCTAAGAACCCATTTTTTTAGTCATTATCATCACATAAAATGGAGAATTACGGTATTGTCTGTTGAACAATGACACATATTCACCTGGGGGCATAACCCAATCGGTAGAGAGATAATTGTATGTTCTTTTATCTAATGACAGTTCTTTCATGTCTAATTCATACTGTCTAATTGTCATTTTTTTAATGCAGCATAACAAGTGCATTACCCTGGGATAAGTGGTCCTTGGTCATTACCGCATCTTGAGCTGTTAGATAGTAAGCTACTGTTTAACATCATCACTGAATAATATCCAGATGACAGTACGACATCATAATGTGCAATTCAATGTAAAACCAAAGTTACCTGGCTTCTTGGCTTATTTGAGAGCCTTACAAAGTTATATGAGCTTTGAGACCTTCATGCTGTGGACAGACACACACCTCATTATGCCACTGATTGTCATCATGGATGGTGAGATCGGAGGCAACTGTGGATGGTGAGCAAAAATGCAAAAATTCTAGTTGAGGCAATGAAACAGGCCATGGCTTCGGAAGTTCAAGGCAAGGTAGATGAGCATTCTAAAATGCCTCCTGGGTTTATTTCATGGGCAGGTTTCCATAGCAACCAAAGACGGCTCATTTTCACAGGACACTGATCAGATTCCTCACTATGGCTGTAGCCGACAGCACTTTATAGCTCACAGTGGATTGATTTGGCACCCAGAATACAAGGAGGTGGTTTGATATTCTAAGAAGTGTGGGCAAGTGCTTTGTGTGGGTCAGTATACAGCAGATAAGGTCCTGGGTAATTCAATTACCTTCAAGCAACCACTCATTGTCAAAGATAGATTGATATTTCTAGAGCAATTCTAACTATTTACTCATTAAAAAATGTTTCCTTTCATCATACAACATCCAAGGCTCATATCTCATCTAATATTTATTTTAATGACAAGTTTTGAACAGACCATTCTTTCACTGAAGGTAGATGTATGGGCATCATAAATCATGAACCTCTTACTTACCTGTGCCAGTCAGTATTCAATGGTGCAACTATCAAACCACATTTCAAACATTACCATTGACTTCCATAGGTTTTTGGTTAAAAATGCTAACCATTAGCGGTTAGTGAAAGTGCCCAGAAAGTGCCCAGATAAACAGAACCAAAGTATGGATTGAAGTTTATCCTTGTTCATAGACTCCTTTCAGGTTAAGGAACCAAATATGTGATTTAGTCATTTGGATGAACTCTCCCTTTAATCACACAATTGTGTAATATCAGAGGAGGTACTGTATATTTTGCATGCATTGACACAAACGTTTTGCCACAATCATGATGAAAGACTAGGAAGCAGATATTGTGCAAATTACCTGGCGTAGTATCTTCTTTAATTACGACAGCCAATGGAACATCTCCTACAATCTCCTACAATCCATGACATAATGTGTGACAAGAATACAAAGAAGATAATTATCTTAATGATTCAGTACCTTTATTTTTAATTTAATCTTTATTTAACCAGGTAAGACCCATTGAGTTTACAAATCTTTGTTTGCGATGGCGACCTGGCAAGAAAGCAATGCAGGGAGGTACAGATGGCCACAATCACCATCTTCTAATGAATGCTCAGGAGAAATGATGAACATTTGATTTACATATCTGTTCATTGGGATTCTCCCTTGAAAAATTTCATTCAATTTCATCCCATTTCTGGTCCTGTGCCTTTGGAGGAGCTCAAGTCAAGTGATTTTATTCAATAGCTGAGCTCACAACCAGGTATTTTATGGGTCAGAAGAATATTCTGTTCAATGAAGCATGGAATGGTTAGATTTTTACAGAGGCAGGAGAGGCACACCATTGATCATATCTTTTCTTGTTGTGGCCATATTTGACTATTCATGTCATTCAGTCATACTCAAGTCATATCAAGGTTTAAGTATAACATTCTTAGTTAAATAGAAATAGAGATAGTATAAATAGAGGGATAAAATAGAAGAGATAGATACTGCTATTGTGGCATCAAGGGCATTGCAACACTGACATCCATTTGAGTCCATCCATTCACTACTACACAGCATTGATCCTCTACAAAATGGCATATACTGTATGTCAGCCTAAAGCCACTTCCTCATCACAGACAAGCTGGCTCAGAACAATCCGTTCCCTCCAGCACTGTTCCAGCTGCTTACATTGCAATACAATACATTGGTTTATTGGTCCATTTTTCAACTAAAATGATAATTTTGCTGTCACAGTACCCACCCGGAGACACATACCGCACACATACACACGTATCGATGACAGGCTGGGAGCAGTTTAACGCAGTCAATCCATCTTTTATATAATAATGTTTCAGTATTTTCTATGAATAGAAGTCAATTCATTTACCCAGTACTCCATGGATGTTTTAACAAGTTAGGAATTGCTATGAGTCAGTTAACAGTCATGGATAAATACACAAGTCAGCTTCTCTTGTTTCCCAGTGTTGTCATGGAAACACAAGCAACTGAATTTAGTCCCTGTTGTCTGGTTTTGTATTATATTGAGATCGACTAATTATTCTCTGTACTGTAACATGTCCTTAATGACGAGCTAGCCCTATACTCTCCGGCAAACACAGACTAACCAGTGAATAGATCATTATATCCACATACAGCTCAAAGATACAACTAAAGAGGATGTGTGAATGAACAAAAGGACCAGGCAAAATCATCGTCAGAGAAAGAAAACATGGTTTAATCACATTGCACAGATAACACTATAACAGTAGAGATACTTACTGAAACATTTGCTACCCTCTGTAAATGAATACAGCAATGAAAAAGTATGTCAGCTCCTCTGTGTTCTGTAATGGCTATGCACTTGTGTCTGATTTCTCTGCCCTTCATCATCTATATTTTAGGGCAGGTTTAACAGACTGATGAGCATGGGCTTTGAACCTCTATGGGTTCACAATAAGCAATCACAGTTCCATCTATAATCACTGGCTCCATTGTGAGCCATGCAGAGAATTAACAAGGGATTGGTTCGTGGAAAAGGCAGTTGAGATATTGGACTGCTGAAATATTGATGTAACTGGGAGACTCAGCCTAGCTGCTGCACCACCTGTGTACATAACCCAATGTTGGCCTTGGAGGATTGGCAGATCTTTGATGGATGAGGTGTAGCTCCTCAGTCTTTTCAAATGGATGTCTGTGTACGGCTTATACTGGGCCCTGTAGCCGCTGAGGAGAACATCCAGGCCAACAGCAATGTGAATGCTTTTTCCAGTATGCCAGATGAAGACTTGCCATGAGACAGGCAGTCTTTGTACTAAAAGATAAACAAACACACTGCACTAAAGAAAATGGATTCACTTAATTATTCACGCAGTTTTCTCCAATTACTGGATCGCCCCATACGTATTGGGAATATGAACTCTCGTATGGATCTCCCCTGTGTTTGGCAATATGTGACATATTGTGATAAAACACTGGCACAGCACGCCTGCAGAGGTGTTGATTACTTCCTGTAATTTTTGTTCACTTTAGGTAATAGCTGTCCTTCTTAACTATTAATTAGCTCTTTTCATGTCTTTTCGTTGTAAAAAGAACACATCACCCCTGAAGCACCAGAGTGGCACCTCTTCTGCAATCATTTCACTAAAAGAGCTGTCAAGAGTAAATGAGATACCTTACACTTTTAGAGAATATGTTTTTACTGCTATTTTTGGAATATGGACAGTGGACACTGATTAACCACAAAAGCGAACATAGGCTTCAAATACTTTTATGAAATAATGGACTCCTGTGTTATGAGTTTGTTTCAGTCTGAGTCCTTTTTAGGCTTTGTACAGCTAAGTGATAATTAGGATACATACTTTTAATAATAGGTTATAATTGATTCAAAACTACCCATTAACTAATTGATAACTATTTATTAAACAAAGCATTAACACTTTACAACCGTAAAACTGATTTCTAGTAACACTTTACATGAATGTACTCTTTGTAAAGGGTTTATAAATGATTTATTTATAACCAGTTTATTATTAAATTATAAAGCATTTGCAAATAAATCATTAGTTTAGATCGACATTCACTTGGTGCTTGCCAAATAGAGAGCTTGCAATCAGGAGCCAGTTATTAATGATTTATATGTACTTATAAATGCTTCAAAACTACCCTGGTGTGAAGTCATGCAACATTATTTGCAATTGTTGCACAGTGGTTGCACAGCTGGGCAACAGTTATTTCCTGACATGTGAGGATCATTTGGCTGGCACCAAACCGATTCAACACATCTTAACATACAATGTGAAGATCTCCCAAAGTACAATACAGCTGTCACCATGTTTTTTCCCTATCACCATGTTCATGTCCCATACTTCAAACCCTTATGTCATTGTCAACACATTCATCATTCATCATTTAAACCACCCTACTTACCCCTTCTCTGTGTTCACCAAGGTGTGGTTAGTGCTCTGAGCTGGTTTGGGTTTGAGTAGACAAAATTGATAATTAAGTGATGTTTGTTCCCTTCTGTCCTTTGTATGTCATTGGAGAACATGCACTGTCCTATTGTCATATGGGCAAACTTTGTGGTGCACATTTTGAAAAGCAATGAAGAGAAAACTAGTCTGCTAGTCATGCTGTTGTCCACTGAGGTCTTGTCATACCAGGAATGAATCAATAAGTGTCTCAGTTTCTACCATTTCTGATGACGGTAGGTATGATGTTAAATGTATGATAGAGGTACATTAATTCAGAGTAATTACACCCACAATTACACAAATCCAGTGTAAAAACAAGAAAATACAACTTCCAACCTCTGCAACCACTGTGCAACCATTGCAAATAATGTTGCATGATTTCACATCAGGGTTAAATATTTAATATAAAATAAAATAAAACACAATAGCTAATGTCCGACACTGCTTTCAGGGGGTTTATATTATTATTAGGGAGGAAGTTTTAAACTTCAAACTGTCTTTCACCGCGCTGGCAAGAGGTGGCAGATTGCAAACAAACTTACGCCCTGCTCCTTTAATGTAAAGTGTTACCTATTTTTCCAGTGCAGTATTTCTTGGAAGAGCAACATTTATAGAACATGAAAGAACACCGGCAATAAAGAGCCAGTGATAAGCACAATGACGTCAGTCTTGAGCCTTTACTGTCTTTTATAGATACATGTACATTTCCACCTGGCAAATCACAGTTGCCTTTTGAAGTAGCTTAGCAATCACCTCCTGGCCTTACCACATGGCTCCTAAATGCATACCTTGATGGTATCACAAATGCTACAATCTGGCGGCACGTTAAAATTACTGTAAATTACTGGACTACCTTTTGGGGGGCTGAGCACCTGCCCTTCCCGTCTGTACGTGCCTGGGATCACTGTCTGCACACATTCTAAATTGCCTGTATGATTGAGGCAATTACAAGCATAATGGGTCACACATATTACTGTACGTGGTGTTACATAATATGTGAGTGATGCAGAGTATGTATTTGACAGCTGTCTATAACAATACCACTTTCATGATAACATAATTTGAATGAATTTGTTCCATGGGATTTTCTGTTATGTAGATTTTGTGTTATGGGTTTACATCATTTAGGAACCCTTAAAGGTACACTATGGTACGCCTGAGTGTTGACTGTATGGTTATCATATGCCTATCATTAAATATAAATAAATCAATCAATTCAATTTCTTGCCTCATTATACCAGAGAATCCTTAGTTTGAGGATGAAAACCGTTAGCAAAATAAGATGATGCCTGTGGAATTGAGGAGGTGTGCCCCTTTCTGTCCAATGAGGTCATTTCTGGACATTATTTATGGACTGGACTACTTAGGGATAATAATGGTACTTGGAATGGTAATGGGACTTTAATGGAATCCCTAATTTTCTCAACAGCACATCCTAGACAGTTTAGATGTCACAATAGCATCCTACTGAGTTCACTGTTCACTCCCTGTTCAGATGGTGAACAAGCCTTGAAATTCATCAAGGCCACTGAAGCCATGCTGAACCTTCGCCTGAGAGCCTGTAGTTGAGAGAGAAATCAATTTTCAAAGGAACCAGCAGTACCCAAATATTGAGAGCACCTGTTGTAAAAAAAATATATATATATTTTGGGAACAGGTGTCGTCTCAAGTATTAAAGTCAAGCAAGTGTGAAAATCTCTGAAAAAGGTAGTGGGAGGATGAAATCCATGGACAGCTTTTCTCTGTATATTAAATGAGATGTTTTTCAATGCTAGTTGCTATTCTCTCTGTATACTGATTAGCTCTATTCTTAGCGTTTTGTCAATCAAGGCAATATAAGCAATTGTGAGAAAAAACTATATCTACAACATAGTGATTGACAAAACAGACTGCTCGCACACTGCTTTCCTTTCGGGAACAGAGGACTCTTCACTTGAATGTCGATGGTGTCAAGGTTAAGCTCCATTCATTGAGCCTTGTCATCATGACAGAAACCTTTTCTATTTCACACAATACCAAACAAAAAAACTGTTGCTGACAGAGCCAGATAATCTTGGCTGCAATGCAGTGCACTACCAAGTCATATTTGAGAACAATTTCCTGAAGGAAATGAGTGAAGGAATATGAAATAATGTGCATTAATAATATATATTTTTGTAAAGAAGGCTCACTGGGTGTTCTGATTCAATCACATGCTGATGTAGCTCTCATCCACCTGAATGTTTCATAGCTCCAATGGTGAAAATCTGTCTAGACATGCAGCAATGGGTGCTTCTGACACTCTGAAATGATACACCTCACAGGACCTGAATGTTTGTAATACAGTACCCTGAGCACATCAGTTACATCCAACAACAGCTGAGTTGAGTAGTTCTGCTCAAATACATGTATTGACATCAAGACAACAAACCATGATTACATATCTAGCATGTGTATTCATGGCTCTCTTCCCATTCAATAAACAATGACAAATTAGAGACCATTTGTGAACAGTGGGACAGTTCTGTGACTTTACTGTACTGTACATGTGAGCAGGTGATTTATTTAATTTAACTGATTTAACCTTTATTTATCCAGGCGGGTCAGTTAAGGACACATTCTTATATACAATGATGGCCTTGCCAGTGGCGACTGGGAAGTGCGGTGCAATGAATAAAATAACAAAATGCATTGACAATTACAAGACAAGACAGACATCACAACATAGAAGGACAGGGACACATAACAAACACATACAGTGCATTCGGAAAGTAATCTAAAATCAATCTACACACAATACCCCATAATGACAAAGTGAAAACAGGTTTTTAAAAATGTTTGCTAATTTATTAAAAATAAAAAACTGAAATATCACATTTACATAAGTATTCAGACCCTTTGCTATGACACTCGAAATTGAGCTCAGGTGCATCCTGTTTCCATTGATCATCCTTGAGATCTTTCTACAACTAGATTGGAGTCCACCTGTGGTAAATTCAATTGATTGGACATGATTTGGAATGGCAGACACCTGTCTATATAAGGTCCCACAGTTGACAGTGCATGTCAGAGCAAAAAACCAGGCCATGAGGTCGAAGGAATTGTCCGTAGACTTCAGAGACAGGATTGTGTCGAGGCACAGATCTGGGGAAGGGTACAAAAAAAAACTGCAGTATTGAATGTCCCCAAGAACACAGTAGCCTCCATCATTATTCAATGGAAGAAGTTTGGAACCACCAAGACTCTTCCTAGAGCTGGCCGCCCAGCCAAACTGAGCAATAGGGGGAGAAGGGCCATCGTCAGGGAGGTGACGAAGAACCCAATGGTCACTCTGACAGAGCTCCAGAGTTCCTCTGTGGAGATGGGAGAACCTTCCAGAAGAACAACCATCTCTGCAGCACTCCACCAATCAGGCCTTTATGGTAGAGTGGCCAGATGGAAGCCACTCCTCAGTAAAAAGCACATGACAGCCCACTTGGAGTTTGCCAAAAGACACCTAAAGGACTCTCAGACCATGAGAAACAAGATTCTCTGGTCTGATGAAACCAAGATTGAACTCTTTGGCCTGAATGCCAAGCGTCACGTCTGGAGGAAACCAGGCACCGCTCATCACCTGGCAAATACCATCCCTATGATGAAGCATGGTGGTGGCAGCATCATGCTGTGGGGATGTTTTTCAGCGGCAGGGACTGAGAGACTAGTCAGGATCCAGTGAAAGATGAACGAAGCAAAGTACAGAGAGATCCTTGATTAAAACCTGCTCTAGAGCGCTCAGGACCTTAGACTGGGGCGAAGGTTCACATTCCAACAGGACAACGACCCTAAGCACACAGCCAAGACAACACAGGAGTGGCTTTAGGACAAGTCTCTGAATGTCCTTGAGTGGCCCAGCCAGAGCCCAGACTTGAACCTGATCAAACATCTCTGGAGAGACCTGACAATAGCTGTGCACCGACGCTCCCCATCCAACCTGACAGAGCTTGAGAGGATCTGCAGAGAAGAATGGGAGAAACTCCTCAAATACAGGTGTGCCAAGCTTGTAGCGTCATACCCAAGAAGACTTGAGGCTGTAATCGCTGCCAAAGGTGCTTCAACAAAGTACAGAGTAAATGGTCTGAATACTTAATGTAAATGTGATATTTGAGTTTTTTATTTTTAATAAATTAGCAAACATTTCTAAAAACCTGTTTTGGCTTTGTCATTATGGGGTATTGTGTGTAGATTGATGAGGGGAAAAAAATTATTTGATCCATTTTAGAAAAAGGCTGTAACATAACAAAATGTGGAAAAAGTGAAGGGGTCTGAATACTTTCCGAATGCACTGTATCACAAGACAAGACAGACATCACAACAGAGACATAAACACAAACACAACAGTCATTAAAAATGGTCAGCATAGACAGTAGACAATCAGTTTAATCAGCAATAGTTTGATAGGATATCAGGTACAGTGTCTATAAGAAAAATGTAAAACGTCCATGTGATGTCAAGTCTCGACTTAATAGTCTGGCAGTAAGCTTGCATGAAATCGCATCACAATGCAATAGTTAAATCAGGTTAGCTAAAAGGGAACTATATCCATATTAGCAACCCCATCATCACTGATGTTCTTTTATGATAATTGCATGGGGGTGAAGAGGGCTAAGTGATCTACACTGAGGTGACTAACCACTCCATTATGCAAATGCACTTAGCATGTCAATGTTCAAACCTGGCTCATGTTTATCAAAACATAGTGTTTAGATTAATCAATTATGTTTTATTACAGACAACAACAAATACTTACTCATGTCTTCATCCACAGGATTTAACAGTCTTTCATCTGTGACATCAAACATATTTCAAGGAAATATAGTGGCTGCCAAAGCATAACCATAACAACATTTACAACCCACAAATCCCTTATAACTACAATTATAACTAAAATGACATTGCAGTTTCTTTATTTTTTTAAAAACTCTTTACAGGCTGCTGATACTGATTCATCTACAACATTTTGCTGACCTCTGCTGTATGCAGTTTGACTATCTAGTGGTGGAGACCTGAGAAGCAGCACATTTCCATGCATGATCTAAGACAGACACCTTGTGGAAGAGGAAGGATCCAGCATCCCCGTGATGTCATAAAAACAAGATGTCTGGCTTTTTAAGAAACAATCCAGACTTTTTGCCTATTCAGTCCATTAAGGGTGCAGAATGTAGTTTGAGATTTAATATAGTGCTAAATGGCCATGATAAATCTGTAGCGATCAAATAATAAGATTCCATGACAAAGAACGTTCAGTGAAGACCGCTCTTTTGGTCCAAAAGAGGTGGCCATTACGTACCTTTACGTATCTTTTTTGCGTTGTGTTTGTTTACAGGGACATGCACAGAATTGCCGCTATTAGAAAACGTAGCATATTTTCAATGCGGCCAAAGATGGCAGCACAGTGCAAAACTACCTGCTACACCTTTAAACTCTACAGGGGTGTACATGTTAGTCGGGCCTGGGGCGTTGTCTGCACAGTGCACAGGGCCTAGTATCACTCAGAGATGTTGCAGTTTGTTACACAAAATATCACTTATGGTGGACATCATGGTTTACCTTTGTTATGATTTTCTGCTGTCAAGAACCCTGCTAGGCATGTTAATCAACAGCCAAGCCTGTTTTGAAAAAGCAAATGGATTTCGGGGCAAATGTAAGATTGCCTGCCTGCAACATCATGTAACTCAACAAGTATCCAATTGATTTTATATAAGCCTATTCTTCTTTTCTTATGCAATCGTTTTCTGCATCCACCCAGTATGCCAACACCATGTATTATACTCGTCAATAGTTTATAACAATATACCTCCATAATGGTCATGATGATGATGATTATGATGATAGATGTAATGAACAAGGTTATAACATTATTGACAATCATTACTGAAGTAGTAATTCATCATAATTGCAAAAGTTGAGTAACAGAACATTAATATCATCAATAACCGTAACATGTCAACATGAAACTGCTTTGGAGGTACAGTAAGTGTAAGACACTATCGTTGTTATTTAGGGTTAGGGTTACATACATTTTCATTACATTACTCTTAAAAACACACTTTCTGTCAGATCGGGAACACTATCTGAAAATGGAATACCATCTGACACGACAACGGGACTATGGATGACTATGGATGACTCTCTGTCATACGCTTTATTATCTCCGACACCACTGACAATTTTGACGAAACTTGGGTGAATGATGCGTCTTGCCATAGAGATTGTTTTGGAGTTTTGAGGTGACGCCAATTCATTTCGTGATGGTGCGGCTAAAGTGATAAGCCGTTCAAATAAACCCAAACCTGTAAGATTAATTCATCAAATAAGCGTTACACGCTCTGGTAACTTTCCAGTGATACGTTTGAATAATTGTCACCAATTCACACGAGGGGCGCTACGTCATTCATGGGGGACAACATGTTTATTGTACACTTGTTTTAATTTATAAAACAAACTACATTATGAAAATTCATAAAATAAACGACATTATATACTAAACAGAAACAGTTCCCCTGCCCAATATGCCCCAACGTTTCAGAGTTGAAAGGTTTGAGTGGTCATCATCACCACCACCTCCAATGTCAAGAGCATCAATATCACTAACCTTTACTTCATGCATAGCCTATATCATTCATAGATTGTTCTGTAATACCTTATTTTATTTAGCTTCTAGCTTTCAATAACTTTGTCACCAGCTTATTAATTTTCCCTCCTCCATTCCTTATTTCCCCTTCTACAGTCCATTTTGAATTATAGTGATTGAAGGGTCTTTCATGACCTACCAGTTTTGTGATCATAAATCAAGTTTCCCCATACATTTTTGCATCCTTCAGTACTGTTAATCTATCGTAAATTTCTCTGACAAAGAAAGTGCCTCAAAAATAAGTCTTTAAAATAATTTATTCAAGAAACAATTATGTTGAGGATTTGTTTTCATGATCAACATATAAAATATGTACAGAGAGAATCATCAGTATAAATGAAAGAAACCCTGTCGGAGAGAAAAGTGTGCCGAGGACAGAGAAATCAGTGATGCTTCGGTGGGATTTCCAGAGGGTTCATTTGTTAAGATCAGTGACACTCTGCTGCTGGACATCAGAGTGTTTCAGAGATGGACAGTAGCTAGTTGATAACTGATGGCAGCTTGGGCCCAGACTGGGAGTTCAGGATAGGCTGCAGGAAGACGGTTTAGACTCCCTCACCTATGACAGAAAGCATTTCATGAGCTTAGTCACATGATGCCAGACAAACAAACAAAAAATAGGTGGCTTGTCCCTCCATGGTAAATATTGAAAGGAGGTAAAAAAGAAAAGAAAAGCGAATTAATGTTTGAACCCTTTGACATGTTTGAACTGTTAAAATACACAATAACAAGTGCTTAAATGTTTGTCATTCACTTCAGCCCATTCTTAAATGCACCTATTAAGGTAGTAGAAGGAATACCATAGAAGCAATGTACCTAGGCATGGTCCTGTTAGCATGCTACTGACTGGTAAGTTTTCTGGATACCTGTTGTCTATGCTGTTGCCGTTGGTACTCTTCTTCACTAGCAGCGAGGGCCTGAGCCAGGGCCAGATCCTCCTGCTCCTGAGGGCTGAGACACAAACACTTCTTAATGAGAGCGTGCATTTTTACAATCCGGAGCAGAGAGCATGCAAGAGGCACACTCAAGAGAGAAGTACATAATATTCAGTTCTGAGGAGCACACATGAACGATGAGGAAACTCTGAATTGAACCCTATCCCTCAATTAAGTCAGGGGTAAGCTGGGCTATACAAAGGGATGGATGTGAAACACATTAATATTGTGTTTTCTTATTGTTATCATACATATTGGTTAGTTTCCTGTTAAATTCAAACAAGATGTAATTTTCAGATGATGTCTAATGTATGTGGACTAGATTATGGGACTTAATGAGGATTGACTACCTGAGAGTTGGCTGGACACTGCAAGCTGACTCAGCCAAGGACATCTCCAGAGCTCTCTGCAAGGCCTGCTCCTCCGTCTGCAATCATGAGAGCCAAATACACATTACAATTCCAATACGAAGTTCATGAAGTTCCTCAGAACCTCAAGGCTCCTAAAAGGTTTGTTGATGCTCATAGTTTACAGTCATTTTTAATCAAAAGTGGCATACAGTAAGAGTGCTTGCATACCAGCCCAGCCTGAAATGATGCCGATGGGGGAATTACATTCTGTGCCGAATGGGGCATCATGGGTGGAGCTGGAGTATGGATCCTATGTGCACTGCTGAGAGGGAATGGAGAACAAAAGGGTTTATAATGTAAACAACTAGACCTATATCACTCTAGAGAGCAAAGCCCAAAACTCAAGGGCAACGCTGTGAAAGAGCAAATCTCACATCAGTTTCATGTGTTATATCAAGCCATTTCATTTATTATTTCACCCATGCAATCGTGTTGGTGAGAACATCTCTGTCTCTGTGATGGTGACAGGTTAGCTGTTTCAGCCAATTATTGTAATGGCAAAAAGTAAAGCATTTCTTTTGCAAAATCGACAAAAATCTATCCTATTGTCTTCAACACTAACAGTTACACACTTAAAGACATGAACTGCTGAGAACTAGAGGGCTCATGTTGAAGCAGATAACAAGGCTTCAGTCTCAGTACCTGTAGTACAGTCTCCTATACTGGTGTTCTTCAATTTGGGGATTATAAAATCAGTACAAGGAGGGAGGTGGGAAAATGGAGACTGGTACAGTCAGGTATGTACAGTTGGCAATAATTTAGAATTAGGCCGCCGGTGTGAAGATGTTGCAGGAGTTTTATTTCAGGTCATTCACCTTGGCAAAACATCCACCAGGAGGCATCATTGAGCATAATGGATATGCTTAGAGTGTGTTAGTGTGTCGCCTGATTAATTATGTGGAGAGTATCTTATGAGTATGCATTTCACACTGCAAGTCTGCACCAGCGGCGGGAGTGAGGCGTACACCACTGAAATGACTCAGTGTGCACGTACTAAACCACTGCCAACTGTATGCTCATGTAACTGTATTTCATTTTCTCCACCAATAAAACTGTGTTTAAAAAAAAAGAAGAAGAAGAAAGGAAATCAGTACAAAAGGATTCTCACCCACTGTTCTGTGTCCTAGCACCTCCCTTCACACCGTTTGGAACAGACATAGAGCTTCCTCTACTGGCTGAACTGGAACTAGAGGAAGCTCCTTGGGCCCGCATTAGAGCTGCATGTCTGAAAGACAAAAAAAAAGCGTAGTCATCCTTATACAGTGGAAACTGACATGACATCACCCATAACAGCATCATCTGAAGGGGTAGGGCATAGTTGAATGGAACATTTACCCAGAATTGGAGACTGGTTTGCCATTAGTCTTACAGTCATGGTCTAGCTGATGTCGGTGTTTAAGACAAAAATTCAGGTGGCACTGGTCACACGTCACCCGGATCATTTCTTTCTGCTTGCAACCTCCTTTGGAGCATTTATTTGTAAATATCTACAAAACAAGATGGTGATGTTACTTTGGCTTTGTTGTTGAAATTTTCATAAATTAAATGCTCCTTTAGAGAATCCTACCATACCTTTCTCTTTCTCTGAGCAGGGTCCGACTTGCAGTCCCGATCAATGTGCTCCCCAACTTTGATGTCTGGCATTTCTCCTCTCTTGATGGGGATTGGGGTATTGCACAAAGGGCAAACAGGGACTTGGACATCCTGGACACAATTACACAGAGGGCCTCGTCACTCAGGCAATTTAGCCTCTCACTCTCCAAATTAGTCCAAATTACCAGTTGAGCTTTCTCCCTTTACCTTGTAAAAACATATTATTATCTTGAGCAAAGGCATATTTCGTTAGACTTACATTAAAACATGAAGCAGAGGTGCTTATAAATGATTTAAAAAAAATATACCTTCTTGTAAGATGACATGCATTTGTGATTTGCATAGGTTATGTGGTCTTTACAGAAAATCCCCTCACAGGCATCACATCTCATTGGTAGAAAATCTGTCAGATATAAGACATATGCAAATTTGTTAATTCCAAGAAAAAGTTGGAATGCTATGCATGTCCTCGTCCTAATGACATTCTCTTATCACTCATAATCATGCCAACTGCTAATTCAGCATTAGGACGTCAGCCTTTAACCACAAGCATTTGCATATATTAAAACCATAGTAGGATGGATAAGAGAGTGAAACACACAGGTCTGCTTTTATGGAGAAAACATTAGCAACCACTCACCCAAGCGCTTGCAGGACCTTTCAGTACAATTCTCTCCAAGATCTGGAAACTCCATGGTACTATGATGATCAGTGGTCAAGTTCAACACCGTTGTTTTTCACCCAAGAAAAGAAAACAATGAATAATATATAACACACCTTACAGCAATCTGGACCTTGTCATGTTTGTTTAGACGCTTCCCTTTCATACTCTAGCTTCACGCTCTCTTGGTTATGCAACAGGCTTAAGAACATGCGTACAGCTAATAACACCGTCAGCAGTGGCAGTGTTCACAACAGCTATGTAGCCAGATCGGCCTAGCAAATACTCGATCATGCCTTACTAACTTGTAGGCTAACTTGTTGTCAAATTGAGAGTAGCCGCTAGCAAAATAGCAAACGAGCTGCTTCAGTAGAATTTGAAGCACAAACAGACAGCTAATTCGTAAACTGTCTGTAGTCCCTTGACTGTACAATCAGTGACAGTCAGTCCATTATGTAATGATAATTATCTGATTAATGCCCTGAGATAATACTCGTAGAGTGGCTGCCATTACAGGAGGTTGTTATGTTGCTGCTGACGTTCGGCAGGCCAACAAAAACAAGCTCTGCTAGCTTGCTACTTCCAGCAAGCAAGCAAACATTAACAAATGTGCAGCTAGCTATTTAGCTAAAGACAAAATATTCAGCTGGTTATACGACTAATTTAACCAATATATGCTAGCTAGTTTGTTATCCAGGATTGTAAAAGAGATTATTGTTCAATATAGCTATTAGCTTGATGCTAGCCAGTGCCTATCTGAACCTAACAAGCGAAAATGGAGGAGACACCCTTCCTGCCTGGGCTGGATGGCTGGCCAAACTAGCCGCAGCACTTAAATTAGAAAATGAATGCAAAAGAAGACCACTCTTTGTACTTACCCAAAATGGTATTTTAACCCGGCAGCTTTATTGAATGATGTTTTCCTTTAAGCTTCTTTCTTTGAGGTTCAGCACTACACTTGAGAGAGCGAAAGGCTAGCAAGCTCTTTTTGACAGATACTGTCGTGTCACTGTTTATGCTCCTCCTATCGAATGACTCAACTTGACGTAATCGAGTTGGTGCTGGTGAGTTCCAGAATTTACCACACGAGGCAGTGATACAGCATTTTTCATGGGAACTGTCCATGGTTCTGGTTTTGACGATTCACTTGTATGGGCTGAAATGGTTGTCGAGTTGTTTTGGTCAAATATTTGATCGAATTCCTCTTATTAGCGACCAGAATATGTTTGCATCAATGTTTTACATCCAAGTTTATATGCAATCAAAGATAGATTTTTGTTTTTGTTTTCCGTTTTACATTGCACATACTAGTACTTATATGATGTGGGCTAATAGGCTACCACTTCCAATTTTATTTCACTATTGCTTATTGTGATGGATCTTAATCTTAACACTATGGGAAGCTTCCTTTGTAGTCCCACTTAAGTCAGATTTGATTTGAGTTCTGAGAGAGAGCGTCACTGTGTAATTTATCCTGCTCATCAAAGCATTCTCTTGAATTCAATGGATTCTATGTAGGCCTATCCCAACATAATCTTCGCAACATAAACCTACAATAATTTGGTATATGAGCAATATTGCTTAGTTGCTTGATATGAGACTGCAATGTAACTATGGGCTATGTATATGCTTTGTTTGGCATGAGATATAAGTGTAACAACAGAGTGTGAATTCTGTATTTGAATAGGCCTGTGTTTTATCTTACCTTTTGCTTAGCAGGATGAATTACAGAGATGCTACCATTTTGATTGTACAATTCCCATGTTATCCTTATGTTTCTATTATTGGTCCCACAAAAACTGGTACATACCATACAGCCTAAATAAAATGCCATGAGAGTGGGCAGATTGTGACGCATTGCCCATCAGCCCATGCTGTACAGTAGGTGAAAATGAATTGCATTCAGCTAATATAGTTGTCTTAGTACTCACTGTAAGACCACAAGGACTGAACACAAATCATTCATGGGTCTGTACTCCAAAACTGCAATATTGTAGTTGATGTAGCAGCACAGAATGTACCAGTTGATGGCAGCAGAGCTCTTCAAGAATTCTACACAATATTCAAAATTATTGTTTATGATTGATTGTTCTGTGCTTTTGTGTTGTAGTAAATACTACTGATGTGCTCTCTAATCTCATGTTCCATGCATGCATGAAAGTTCCTGAACTGTCATTGCAAAGACAAAGCAACAGTTGGTGGGCATTGTTGAGGATATTTGGTAATTTGCAGTTATTTGGTAATTTATACTTATTGTTATAGTTTTGGTTCAAAAATATTTCACGGAGAACTGTAAAATGTTTTGACAGTGATTTGGATGGACTGTTGCTATATGAACAAAACACAACTAATAGCAGCTTAAAGTAGTACATCTGCATGATCAGTTGTCACAGACATCCAAACATAACATTATTTGAGCCAGAGGTCAATGAAGCAGACTTAAGAAATGTGGAATGACACAGAGCTCAAAATGGACTATTCTCATTATGCAATAGTGCAGAGTCATGCTCAGAGACCAGATGAAATTATCACAGAGGCACTCATCTAGATTCCTCCCTTGTACAGTGGCACCTGGCTCATAAGCTGCTAATTCTGCTGCCAGATGGAGCCGCTCTAAGAACACCTGGTTCATCATTGGAATTCCTCTTTCTCACTCACACATATCTGCTTGAATTAGAAGATGATGGTAATCATTTCATATCCTCCCATCATCTCTTAATCGATGCAGCAAAGATATTTGCAGTGAAATTTGACATGACTCCTACACTCTTAGAAAAAAAGTGTTTTCATTTGTCCGTGTAGGGGAACCCTTTTTGGTGCTTTGTAGAACTCTTTTATAATGGCAAGCACTACTACCTAGAAACCCCTTGTAGAGGGTTCTTCATGAAAGGGGTCTGTGTAGAACCCTCTACATATGGTTCTACCTGGAACCCCTTGTAAAGGGTTCTTCGTGAAAGGATTCTATGTAGCACCAAAAAGGGTTCCCCTACAGGGACAAATCAAATAACCCTTAAACAGTTCTTCATGACAGGGTTCTATGTAGCAACAAAAGGGTTCCCTAGAGGGACAAATTAAAGAACCCTAACATGGTTCTTTTTGACAGGGTTCTATGAAGAAAAAAAGGTATTTTATAAGGAACCCTTAAAAGTTCCATATAGAACAATTTCAAATGGTTTTGATGAAAGAACCATAAGGGGTTGTTTAAATGGTCCCAATTTATAATCTAAAGAACCTTTTATTGTTTTATTTAAAAGATATATAAATCTAGATATTTATTTTTAACAAGCTTCAGGAGGAGTGCAGGAAATTTCACATAGGCATATCACAACATACCTCAAAGTAAAAAAACTATAAGATACCTCAAAGGTGAATGAGTGCCTCCTTGCTCCCTCCTGTTGCTAGGGAATTGTGGGTAATGGTGAATTTCCCTTATTTATGTTGCAATATTTCACTTACCAATGTACATATGATGTTGATTCTAACTGTATTACATCTGCTCATGTTCATGTAACATCCTAACAGGTGCCTTGTGTGGTATGAGATAGGCAAAAAGGTTCTGAAACGCACCTCTTTCATAAAAGGGTTCCATAAATGACTGTGTTGAATCCCAAAGTTGGCATAAAGGACTCCTAAGAAAATAGAGCCAAGAGCCATCACCCATGACAAAGAACCAGTCGGCCAGTCTGTCCTCGTGGTGCCAGTCACCTCAATCTTCTGTTTTGTCACACCTTTTTAGGACAATGTCAGATTAGCTCTTTTTGTGAGCCCTCCACGATTTCTCAACTGTTAGAGCACATTCTTGAGGATTGCATTAAATGTAGTTTGTGCATTGTGATGTGTGTCTCTGAGGAATTTCCCTCACTATTCTATAGGCTGCACCCATAAAAAGTGACAATGGTATTGCAATGTTTTTTTAGAATGAGATACCATGCCCTATAGAAAAAAACGTTAAATGTCTGTCATCACAACCATCACAGTTGAATAACTTCTAATTGGAGTTTTTTCTCTTTCAAATAAGTTTCATAATTGCATTGGTGAATGATCTTCTTAATCAGATCAATGATCCAATCCTCAAATGGTATAATCCGTTGATTCTAAATCCAAGCCTCGCAAGTCTCCTCCATTTGATATCTAATCCAGTTTTTAAAAGTTTAAATGTGGTGGGACACAAGTCATATGAATATCATTAACCTTTAAAACCACACACAGAGCCCTCTTACTTTTGAGGGACAGAATGTGCTTTTTTATTCAATAAAGGCCATAAAAGGCATACATTTTGCAGAACCCGTTGATGCTGTATGCATTCTCTCTGTAAAAGTGTCGCAGCATCCTGAGATATGCAATATATTTTTCCTTGTTTAATCTTTTTTGCAAGATTTAATTTAGATTCATGATGGTGATTGTAGTAGGCCATTTGCATCTTAGTGTTGGTTGTATAGTTGTTCCTTTGTTTTGTCAAAATAAAAACCACACAATTAACACTGTCACTAAATGATTTCCAAATCTACTATAGTTTGCCAAAGGAAATATTTGTGACAGTAGAAGTTATAAAACGTCCAAATGGACAGATGTATCCAAGTTGAGTCCTAAATTTAAATAGACATTATCATGTCAAAAAGTTATTTTATCTTGATTTAGTATACATATGATCTGTTATACATTTTGCGATTATACACAGATTTCATGGTGTGGTAAGTGATATATTGTAGAATAGATTCCATGCCCACGAGGCTGATGGGAAGCTGAGAAGCGAGGAGACATAGCGATTCATGAATACGAAGCGTCAGATTTCTGTCTTTTGTTTAACCAGACTTCATCTCAAGAATTAATGGGCCAAAGGAGAAGGCATCTCGCGTCCTGTAAAGGCGAGTATATGCTATGTAAAAGAGGTGTCAATAAACGCGTGAATGCCCATGAGGTAAAACACACACCAGCTGAAAAGGAGACGAAGATGAACAGATGGAGAGAGAGAAAGGGGAGTAAACGCAATGACAGGTTCAGCCGAGCAGAGACCAGGCCTCAGAAATACAATTGAATAGAGAGAGTGTTACTGAAATGAAGGATGGACGTGTTAAAAAAGAGTAGGCCTAATAAAACACAAGTGACAGTTGAAAGCCGAATCCCTAGAGTTCATCATTGATAATTAGGCTAATAATGCGTTTAGCTGCACTTCCAACTGTTTAGTGGGCAACTGATATTAGTTCTCGTTTCCTACACAGGATCAGTTAGTGAATGTAATTTTTGTTAACACGTAGCCTAGTGACGTGGCGAATTCGTTGTTGAATTTGCATTCACCATTCAGGTGGAATGGCCTATAATACAGCGCCACGAGTCGGCGCCACTAGCCTTTTCAACTTTGCGACAGCTGAAAACAAATATAGCCTAGAGGCATGTGGACAGCGTTTAACATTTTATAGTCTGTCCAACATGTTAGGGGTCAAGGGGACCTATGCCTACAGATATGTATTGTCTGGGCCGGATGCTCTGGGGCCATGTTCATGAACCTCCCACTTCCTTCCCTTCTGTCCATCGATCCAGCCGAACACAAGGCACACATAGGCTAAGGGAATAACACGGATCTGTCGTTACAGTAGAGGATGGCCATCAGTCAGATTGTATGACAGACACTGAGAAATCCTGTTATCGCCATGCAAGCTTTACTCTACCCTATATCCACGCATTTTACGCACGGCCTTTACGCACGGCAAGACTGTGGAGTCACATCCAGACATGATACCACGAATCCATAAATGGGGATCGTGTTAAAAGAATCATCATAAAACTGTCTTCATTGCCAAATACTGCCTGCGAAAATGATTGAGACGTATGTGAAATGACATGCTACTTTTTGATGATACCATGCCAGGAAACTGAAATATATCCAATTTATTTAACAAAGAGAGAACAGCGCACACAATTCATTAACCAGACGGCTTGTAAATTAACGCTAAGTTAACCTGATTTATCTTAATTAAAACATATTTTCTCGTTTACGATGTGGATATAAGTAGATCTCCTGGGTTTATAATTTTCTACAACAGCAGATGGCCGTGGTGCGGAAAATAGTTAATGCTCTCTCTCTACACGATATAACGTGAGGTACCGACATAGCAGGGGATTATAATACCCAGCCGCCTCTCTTATCAAATAGATTTTAACCATTTAATTGCCTCCCCAGATAAAATAGCCAAAAATCAATATCTAATGATGTCATTTCCTTTGCCAAAAACTTGACAAAGGAATTGCCCACCAAATACTTGTCAATTTCCTGTCTAAACACTTTGATTGACGGATGGATGGGTATCTCAACTTTGAACCCAGTAGGCTATTAGGCCAAGTATAGGCTACGATAATCATCTTAAACAAAGAAACACCTCTCCAGTGTGAAAGTAAATTTTCATTAATGTATAATAATACCCATAACTCCGCCCACCCTACACAGCCTGACATAGCCTGCCGTAGCCATACAGCGCCTAGTCTGCTACATAGTCTGCCTATAGGCCTATCCTGCCTAGCCTGCCGTAGCCATACAGCGCCTAGTCTGCTACATAGTCTGCCTATAGGCCTATCCTGCCTAGCCTGCCGTACTATAACTTGCCTACATACCCATGACCACATACCTGCATATTGGCCTGCCTGCTAGCCCACAGCTTTCTATATGCACACTAACATGCACCTCATTCAGTTCTTACCAGACATTTACAGAAGTTAACTATTCAAATTTCCTCATATCTGAGGCACTTTCGGATTTAAATGGGGTTAGCTGAAGATTTGGATACATTTTTTTTCCTGTAGTGTTAAATTACTAGATTGAAGTTGAATAATAAGCAATGAGTCAAACTGCACACCCTTCATCTGCGGTGCTGTAATTAACAGGGAAAAATGCAGGCGGTGAAAAAATGCAAATTATTCTGCACAAAGGCTTCTCACAAATTGGCGTCACCATTTCTCAAATTATATCATTACTATATTTTGAAAATGTTAATCTGTTGAGCGGATTTCCCGGGGGAGTTGAGTAAATTAGTTCTATTTCCGAACTGCCTCTCTGCGAAGGCACGGAAGCGACAAGCACCTCTGATTTGCTGATTACAATTAGACTCCCCAGTTTGGGCTCCTTCAAGCATTGATAATTTTCGGCATATTAAGCACGTTTTAGCAAAGGTGATAAGTCAGTTTTAATTGAAATGAAATTATTATTCTAATGGAAGTTTGGTTATTATTATTAGGAGGCAGTACTCATTTTAGATTCATTTTTAATATATAAATGCGGTGAGTAAAAAGATTTGAAGGGCATTAGGGTGTCAGGATTGAATGAGGTAATTTGAAGGGAATTACTTTCTCTTCTATCAGAAATGAAGTGAATTAAAAGTCCAAATCAATCGCTTTCACTTCTCCATTCTACTTTGACAGCAGCACAATTACAGATAATTAGATGGAGGAAACTTTTAATTGTGGGGATTAAGAGGGAGAGAGAATTTTCAGGATCAGAGAAAATTTAGAAGCAGAGTTTCTCGCTTAAAATCGAATCAAAGGATTTGGTAGCTTAAAATGGCAACCAATGCTTTCTACTGTTTAATTGGAATTGCATCTAGTTCATCGTATCAAATCATCCACAACAATTAATTTAGATTTAATTCTATAATTATCATCAAATCGAATAATGTGCAACTTAATTTAGATAGTTAAAAATTAACGTGCGTGAAGTTAATTGAGTAATTAAACTCCTCAACTGCTGCCTATTAATTTGCAAGCATAATTAAAAAATGAATTTGATTTTGTGTAATGTTGGTAAAGTAGGCATCAGTGTTGGATGGGCGGTTTGATTAGTTTGTTTGTTTGGGGTGTTACATTTGAACACCTGCTGTTAATGGGGTCAGTGTTGTCCACTTGCCCCTAGATGCTAATTTTCTGTCAGGGGCAAAGTTTAGAGTTGAAGAACTGATTATCTTGAGATGCTGGGAACTCCAAGTTAAAAGCAGCATCATTTTCCTGTCATCTAGTTATCATGTCATGAGCGAACACAGATGAAAACAAACATCAGTTGGAGACGGGGAAATCAGTGAATGGAATCATGTTTATGAACTTTACATTTTGTAAGGACAATTTCATACTAAATGGCATGTGTTTGATGTAGGCCTACTAAAGGCATGTGTGTACTTTATAGAACCACGCAGACAGACAGATAGACAGATAGACAGACAGACACACACACACACACACACACACACACACACACACACACACACACACACACACACACACACACACACACACACACACACACATACATATGTGACCAGCACCACTTAATGTCATGTGACAAGATATATGTAATAAAGTGATTGTGGGGATGATGTCAAACACACAACTGTGTAGCTTAATATTTGCCCTCTGGCCTGTTTTGAGGCCTTATATGAACTACATGTTTCTACAAGTTTTGAGCAAAAAAACTTCTAACTTTCTAACCTCTAGTCTAGACCAATGACGAGTTAGTGGCTGAATCAACAAATTGTAGTGGGTTTAGCCAATGAGGCCAATTGGTTAGATGGTGAAGGCATCAAATAAGGTGTAGGCTAATATCACATGAAGCGGCCAAGGAAACCGACATAGTTCTACCAGTTATAAACCAGCTGCGCCGTTATGTTGATTCTGAGGCATGCACGTTTTATTTTCCTACATGAACCTCTGTCCTATCGACCAAGGCCAGTTAAATTGTTGATTAAACTCTTGAATTCAAACGGAAAGGAAACAAGACAGGCCTACAGCGCCACTGAATGCACGCCTTGTTCGTCTTATTATCGGGTTAATTAAAGCTAGGATCTGACAATGTCACCCGGTTGTAGAAAAACGGATTTAAATGCAATGTCTCCCGGGACTGCGTGTCAAGGGCTGCTTTTCACGGAGCCTGTGCGGCTGGATGGGGCTACGCTTGGAATTGACAAGAAGCAATTATTGAATTTTAGATGTTCAAAAAAAAGAAATGAATGGGTGGAATTATATATATATATATATATATATATATATATATATATATATATATATATATATATATATATATATATATATATATATATATATATATATATATATATATAATAAACTAAGTTAGAATAAAGAAAAGCATCAAAGAAAACTCTAACCACATAGGGGTTAAAAGGCCAGATCTTGAGACATTTCTAAGGAGTTCATTAAAATGTACACATTGAAATGCAGAGGGTTGCTATTTGGGCTTGAGGTCAAGTGACGAACGGATTATATACTTCCTCATAATAATATTAATTAAACAATTTGCATGCTAATAAGGTAACAATTATAACGGCTTCTGTTGAGAGATTCGGGTTATTACAACACGCCAATCCGGGTGCCAAGGGTCAGGGAGTGAGTGGGGAGCGAATTTTCAAGTCAGATTAACATTATGACAGTACCAGACATGGGTTATATAAAGTTGAATTAATTCTCTGTAGCCTAATGAGGAGAGAGACAGGCCGAACAGGCCTGCTTAGGCAGGATTGATACGCCATAAGCCTATTCACAAAACAAACATATTTATTTGCATGCGAGTTTGGAAACATGGGCTGTTATGGTCTCAGACCAATATGACAACAATGGTCTTGACAAGGTTAAAACCTCTGACCTTTGTACTTTTTAATGTTCTATTACCCTTTTAGTCTGCAGTCCTTTTAGCCCGTTCTTCTGATATTATTTTGAACTTAAAATCAATAGCTATATAGTTACATACTGGTCATACAACACACCTGAGACGACTCAATTTTCAATGCGTTTGATTATTTGTCTTCATATAAAGGCATCTAAATAGGCTACATGGTCATTTGCATTTTCCTTCGAATAAAATAACGGGCCAAGCAGGTTTTAGAGGTATAACTTTGCACATCCGTGGGACAAAATCTGAGACATTTCTAGTTCAAGTCTCAGTTTAGTTAGTCTAAAGGACAGGTAACCTGAGAGAATAGGTTAATATGTCCTCCTATAATGGTATTTTGTCTTAGCAGCACCGTTTAGTTAGTGCGTGATGTAATAAATAACTTAATATCTCACTCTTTTTAAAAGGCAAAGCATACCGACTCAAGGCTGAAGAGCTGATCGCCCCCTTTCATCAACATCTCGTTATGCGAAATGGTTGTACTCTCGAATGAAATGTGACAGCATTGGATGATGAATAACCTACCCTTGTACAATTGGTATAGTTATAAATCGGAGTCTATGGGGGGCTTTAAGGCATCGATTAAAGAGTAGCCTGAACATCTCAAACGGAATAGTGTGTTGTCCAAAACTGTGAGGTATTGTATGTCCGTCATTTTCAAACGCGACCGTTTGAGCAGAAATTACTCTATCTCTTTCGCCTTTTACTGGGTTTCAATCTGATCACTCCCTCTCGGTGGTCCCCCGTGTAGTTGTGATGTAGTTCTTATCAAAGCCCTTCTGTCTTGTTGTGACAGCTCTGATATTGTTTATTGAGGTGGATGTCAGGTTTAATTAGCAATCGATATGGAAAGCGTTTGCGGACCACGTCTCTGACGTCACAGTCGATTACCGTTTCTCATTGGTCTCAAATTCCCAAAGCCTAGGCTAATTATTGGAAGGTTCATGTTGATAAAATACAGCTCATCCTTCCCTCCACATCATGTCCCCTCCTCACTGGCCACAGTCACTGCATGCTTTTTAAATTCACATCACCAGCCTCAAGACGTCGTTTCCTTTTGCCTGGGAGATGATGGACAGCAGGATACTGGATCCACCTCATGCCCAGTTCGGAGGCTCTCTCGGTGGGATGGTGGGCTTTCCGTACCATCTAAGCCACCATCATGTTTACGAATTAGCCGGTCATCAACTTCAATCTGCGGCCGCGGTTCCTTTTTCAATAGACGGATTACTTAATGGTTCCTGCACAGCTTCAGTGGTTAATTCGAACCCTCTCTTGTCTTCTGGCTGCGGTATGAATGGAGATAACCAGCAGTACAAACTGACAGGTAAGCAAAACGAAATACAGTACTTATCAAAAGGTTGGCTGTATATCAAAGACAAAACAAAGAATTGAAAGCAGCTAAAGATAACACATCCTTTCCATAAATCGCTCAGAGGCAATCCAAACCAAGAAACAAAGGACCAGTCTTCGTCTTTCAATTTGTGCAATTCATTTCAGTGTAAAGCGGTAGATACAGCTCCAAACGTTGAAACCCTTGTATTGTGACAGTGGGATAATATGCATAACAGCTGTCTTTTCAGTAGAAAACAAGCACTTGTCTGTTATTCATACTCGTGTAACTATTATTGTTATTATCATCAGCACCCTTATCATTAGGGTATTGATAGCCTATTAGGTTATCACCACTATCATTGTATTGCTTTTAACTGAAAATATTGAATGCATATCTGTATAGAGGACCAGATAATAAAGAATGTTTAACATAAGCCATTGGTAAATATCTGTTTTCTCTATTTCCATGCTAGATTCAGGAGACCCAGACAAGGATAGCCCTGGTTGTAAGAGACGACGAACTCGCACAAATTTCACTGGTTGGCAACTGGAAGAATTAGAAAAGGCTTTTAATGAGAGTCACTATCCTGATGTGTTCATGAGGGAGGCACTGGCTTTGAGATTGGACTTGATAGAATCGAGGGTTCAGGTAAATATCAATTTTCACTTTTTGCATTCTCTCTTGATTGTTTGCAATGTTTTAAATCTTCAAAAATGCGTATGTGGACAAAGATAATGTATACTGTAGGCCTTTCTCTTGTATTTTCTGACATTGTTAATTTCAGGCCTACAGCGCATTTCCGGTATATCTTAACTGTCTAGTAATTCTATTGTTTTGTGTTTTGTCCTCCAACTAAATCTCTCATTGCATAGTCCGATCATAAAGTCCTAATATGTAGATTTATGATCTATGATATGAAAACCTTAACTAAAAACATCAAAAGAATAGCCAATGTGTATTAAATATGATCCAACACAGCCAGGGATGGCGTGCAAGAAGAATATATGAAATCATGGGAAATATGAGAAGTGTCTGGACCACTGTCTTTAGGAAAAATGCCTGTATTAAATGTTACACTATATGGCAGGGTCACTTATTGTGCTCAACAGTCTGGCACATCGTTTTTATTAATATTCAATACCATGTGTATAACGTTAACAAGGTGTTTTCTCACTCAATGACTATAACAAAAGGAAAACATAATAACTGTGTGGCCTGCTTCCCCCAACGTCACACACATTTATATTTTCCACTTCAACTGTACACACACAATAACTTGAATAACATTGCTGTACACATTTGTACCATTTTTTCCACCATCAGTAAAATGTACAAGGGATTATTTGCCTATTTTGGTCATATGAAACTCATGATGACTAAAGCCTTAGATAATGATTGTGTGATGCACTATATAAAGCAAAAAAACATCAGAATTATTCTTAGTGGCTATTGTATATTTTATATAACAATATTATATTCTGAACAATGTATTATTGTGTAGTTGATTTAATTATTTAAAAAAAGAGTGCATAAACACAATGTTTTGAAACGTTGGACTATGTTCTAGGTCACAGATATTTCAAGGTTAATTCAAGGCTTAATCATTTCAACCCTGTTCAAATTTGGTATAAAATAATGCATTTACTTGCATTCGACCGTCATTGCATTTGACAACAAATTATTAGTTGTTTGTGCAATATTGGCTATGTAAGCTATACATTGAGATTCCAATTATATTTGAAGAGAGTGGGCAACATTATCATTGTCTTGACCATATGTTTTTCTCTAATATGCAGGTATGGTTCCAGAATCGCAGAGCTAAATGGAGGAAAAAAGAGAACACAAAGAAAGGTCCTGGGCGACCCGCTCACAACTCCCACCCAGCAACGTGCAGTGGAGAACCTATGGACGCGGATGAGATCGCCAGGAGAGAACTTGAGAGGATGGAGAAAAAGAAGAGAAAGCAGGAGCGAAGGCTGTTGAGGTCCCAGAATAAACTCATGTCGGGGGACCTATTTCACACCCCAGGATCAGACAGTGACAGCGGAGTGTCACAAGTAACGGACAGTGAGCAAAATGTACATTGCGACTCTGCAGGCCGACACCAAACCCAATCGAGCTGTGACCAAACACCACAAACACTCCAGAACCAAAGACACTTGAACCAAGACGCTGGCGGATCCGAGCTGGACTCGTCTGACAGCAGTCAACAGTCAAGCATGTGCGCCAACAGCAGAGCCTCCACTCTTCAGAAACTTAACCCCTTCAGCGTAGAGAGTCTTCTGTCGGACAGGCCAAGGCGCAAACCGAACGTAGATGGATTTTCTGCCTTACCCTCCTCGAGGCCTTTAATAGGGAAAGGACATTTCTTACTCTATCCCATCACACAGCCGCTCGGATTCATTGTTCCTCAAACGTATTTGAAGACAGCAGCACCAGGCTCTGATATTGATATTTCCACACTAAGAAGCCCAGAGCCTGACAACAGTTTCTCTGCAAATACAGGACATAAGAACAATAAGGAATCCAATAATCTACACAGCGACGTGGTATCTATCAAAGCGCAGGTCAACTTATCCGAGAAAAAGACGATTTCACCAAAAAGCAGCCCAGCCCAGGTTACTTTTTCCAGTAGCAACTGTAGTCAGTCTTCAGCAAGTTGTAGTGAAACATACTTTCAAGAGGAGGGCCCAGACCTCGTTGATTCAAAGTCTCTGCATTCAGACAAAAAAGAGCAATCGGTAAAAGACTACCCAGAGAGTTCCGAGTCTGTGACAACCAACTGTCCACCAGAAACAAAGACAGACTCTCAAGATGTCAATACGGAATAATTGTAGGCATATGGGGTGACCCGGAGAAATTAATAATATTGATAGCGTCAACCTCTTTCATTTGCCCAAAGCTTAATCAGAGATTATAACATCTTTGCATCTAAACTCTAGATGACATATCTGTGTGTGTGTGTGTGTGTGTGTGTGTGTGTGTGTGTGTGTGTGCGTGCGTGCGCGTGCGTGCGTGCGTGCGTGTGTGTGTACGTGTGGTTGTAGGCCTATAGCCCCTGTGTAACAAACTGTAAAAAGACATCAAAACCACAAAAATCCTCAAAGGCTGTACAAAGTATTATAATATTTATATATGTAAGGTTTTCATAAATAAATCGATTGTATACAAGAAACTCAAATCGTGTGAGACCTTAAATAGCCCATATAGTGGGTATAGGTACTTTCTCCTAAAATCTCATGTTGTATTTTGTGTATTGCCTTAACAAATTTATTCATCTATAAGCCCCACTGAAATGAGGTTACGAGCCGGAGGCGAATGGACCCGCTCGACTCCTGCAGAGTTTTGATATGAAAGTAATTATTTTCCCGGTGGCTACTGCAGGGATTCGGTTTATTTTAGCCCAAAGGGTTATAATACATTACCGATTTCTAGTGATATGAAATCACATAAACTTCCAAGAATAATAGAATTAGCATGAAAGGCTGGGGTGTCAAATTGAAATACGAAAATAATAGCCCCGGCAGCTGGGAGTGTGTTTGTGCATATTGGATAGAAGATGGGAATTCGTGGGGCGGAATTTTCATGAGCTTTTCACTTTGTCAGGGCCCTTGTAGCTGGCTATATTAAGATAGATGTTCGATGATATCCCTCATTGTTCTGTCGCTTACATTGATGTTTCTGTGTTATCAGCCTATTGATCATGCGTCGGCTGTAATAGGACGGGCGAAGCAAACGTGCCTATTTACAATAGCAGAACACATTTGTTCTAATAGGGTTGGCGGTCCCCAGGGATGCTGTGCAGGCTCTGGGACATCTGCGCCCTGGCTATATTAGCGATGTGGACCAGAGATCTAAAGTCGAGGTAAGAAAGGAGGAACATTCACACGGCACATACATCATTTTACAAGATACTGGCGAGCAAATGCCCCCAATAACACAAACATCTAAATCCTCCAAAATCAAAAACATTCATTCCAGTATGGTGTTGTCTTTATGGCCTTGTTAAATGTCCCCAAGCCATCTAACTCTATTTGGGTCTTGATTTGCAAATAAATTGAAAATAATCAGAAGGGCAGCTTTATGTCTGAGCCGGCGCAAATGAATTTTTGAGCCAGTGTCCCTTTCAAAATATTTACATAATTTCCACAGATGACTGCTGTTTGCTTTGAGGAAGCATTGACTTATTGGATGGGGGAGCAGGGGGTTATTCTCGGTAGCATAAGTGCCTATGAGGCAGGACCAACTGATAGGGAAATATAAAGTAACATAACAACAATGTAAAATAAGGAAATGGTCGAATCAAATATGACAATTTTATTTCATTAAAACAATATCAAAACGTATTGTTCTGAGTTCACTACAATCCCACATGCGTGTACCTTTTCAAAATCTCAATGTTCTCTTCTTATTTTGCCCAAGAATGAGCTTTATTTCGGTCATTGGTAAGACGTTTCTCAATGAGAGTTTTCTAAAGGTGTCCTTCAATATACTGCTGTTTTTGTACTCTTATTTGGAGCGTAGGCCTATGGTAGGGGGTGTTCATGTATTATTCATTAGTAGACTGAATAGGAGTATCGCTGGCTGCACACTGGTGGCCTTAAGGTGAAATTAGCGATTTGCTTAAGTAGTTAAGCTTTTTTTGCCTGAGAGCTGCACGCTGTATGATTCAAGACAAACTATCAATCGATATAGCACAGGCAGCCTCCAGGAGATGTGTCCTCCATGAATCATACTTTATGAATTCAATTTCTACCGGGAGAAATTTTCAATTTGAACGCCGGATCATTATGGGAGAGTGTAAATTGTTTTTGCTCTATTATGCATCGGACGCCATCATTTTTCTTTCTAATTACGGAGGTGTCAGGTCGGGCTGTCATGCAGGCGCTGATTTTCAATTTAACTGATCATCATGCATTCATTTCCCATTTGATAAATCTGCTATCTCGACGCCTCTCCATGTCTGGAATGCTAAAAGAGAGACACAGACTGGCAAAGTAATAGGGGCGTATATGCAGCAATAAGTGCAGATCAGGCAGCTAATTTAGCACCTCCTGATATCCATTTCCATTTCTCATTTTCAACTCTCAAAGGAGAGAAAAGCAGCCCAAAGGCAGCAAGCTCGTATTCACCATCAGAGAAAAAAGGCTACGAAAATGCTTGTTTTCAACGACACATTTTCCAAATTAGGATATCAAGCTTAATTAATGCTAATTGAGTTTCTCAATACGAGTTATTTTTATTTAATAGAAACAAATTTGCGCAATTAATTATGAGCGTGATATCAAGAGCCTCATTTGCAACATTTTCTCTCCCCTACCCTCTCAGCTTTGAGTAAATTAACTTATTTTTTCATTTAGTATTTTATGCAAACTAAGGAGTGATCCAAATCCCAATAAGGGTTCGTACAATATAGGCTAACTATTATTTCATTGACGAACATAGACTGTTTCACTACGAAGTTGACTTAACGTAAATGGCATAGCCCAAAGCCATACAATCTATAATTGATAAGATCATCAGCACATATGACTCCCAACAAGGCATTACTTAAGTGCTAGGTTGGTTGGGCCTAGACTATTTTTGTCAACTTGAAATAAGACCGTTTCCATTCGTGTTGCAATGAAAATATTGTCTCATCATTGATTTGCTACAGTATCACTAATTGAAGCTGCCAAGCCTGATTAACACATGTATCAACCTCCTGTTAATTGGTTTGGTATAGACCAGGGAAGCTCTTATTAAACGCCCTTCCTAGCCTATGTATGCCTATTTTCAAAGATCATGTTTTCGGAAAGCAACCATAAAGCCTCTGGGATTATATTTTGAAATATGGTTTTGAGTTTCGAAATGGTTCTCATATTTTGCCTTATAGGTTCGCTACCAACTATTATCACTTGAATGATCTGCTTAGAAATACTTTATTCCAGTTCCTCGAAATGAGCGCGCATGTATTAGAGCGACTACAAGGTATCTAATGAATTCAAGTTTAAGTCATAGGCTACACAAGAACAGATCAAATTACAGATGGGCGTAATAGGCTACATTTTGTATATATCCAAACTATTACAGCAACCCGATAGGTCTAGATATAAACGACATAGGATTCCATGTGACTTAAAATCAATTTAGGGATTGACCGTAAAACAATGCACATGCCAATGATAATCCTATCCCACGTTTGCACGGGCAAGATAAGAGCGATTAAGTCCACCGGTGCATTAATAAGCATGCGATGTAATATAATCCCCAAAAAGCATGGCGGAGTTGCTGCAGGACAGGAGCCAAATGTCAAGTATCATTCGAAGCGATTATGTGAAAGATCCAAGTGCCAGTGTTTCTCTTTGGGTAGGCTACAGGGCAGTCCATTCTCTATCACCCTCTTTGAATCAAGTTCAGTTGGATGTTGACAACTGCACAAAGTATAAATTAACGTTGTTTTCTGCAAGAGTGCGATAGGTGGGATATACATGCATTGACATCATAGGCCCCTATGGCCCAGAACATTAGTGGCAGTGGTAAAGTTATAGACCAAGCCATATTGTATAGAATGTTGATAACGTGTGATGAAATATGTTTGAAAGATGAGGATGCTCATGTCTATTGTGTAATACCTAATTGGGCACCTTCTAACAATTAGCCCAATTATCTCATCATCTCAACGGTCGCTTGTCGGAGTGAAGTAATTAGTGAAGTTAAATAAGTAAACTACATCAAACATGATTTGATGTGATTTGAGCAAGTCCATGACAGCTTCTGTTGTGGGAATAAGCCTATTCAAATGACCGATTCAAATATACCCAAAACGCAATTCAGCAAATGACAAGCAGCCTGTCATAGAAGTTCTCTCTTAATTCCAGAGCAAGTGTTTACATTGTATGCATTTATACTGGATTATTTCGACCTAGAATAAATCAACATCATAAACATGACCCAAAAATTAACACCAACTCCCTTGGTCATTGTGGTTATTAAATATCTAACAGCCTGTGACTGCAGCCCTGCTTTTCTCAGCTAATTATCACCTTGTGAAAAGTGTTTCATTATGCTCTTTCATTTAAAACACTACTGAATTCTGGCCAAGTTGCTAATAAGAGGTCTTCCACAGATATGTGATTAATGGTATCTACAGTACACTAAAACAACAAAGTCAGTAGCAGCATTATCTAGCCTATATATATATATATATATATATATATATATATATATATATATATATATATATATATATATATATACACACACACAGTAAGTACATTAACACTTTCAGCCAATGTGTGGTATGGATGAGGTACAGCCTCACTGCTCCATATGTTCCAGATGTGATGCTTTAAAAGGGTTAACACTAACCCTAATATTAATCAATATGTCTACAGTACCAAATAACACTGTGCACTATGTATTCTAAATTCACTTGAACTAAAACAGCCCTAAAAAAGCCCTTTATCGCCAAAGGATCCCATCCCATGATTTGTTAATAAAAAGTGCTTTCGATAATTGTATGGAGATACATTACTAACCATATCCCCTCAGATGTGCACCATCCACCTGGGGTGATACTTGCATGAGAACAGATTTCAAGCGAGGGGATATTCAGATGGCTTACAGGCTTTAGCTCGCCCCCACCACTACCACATATTTTTCACCTGTGTTGATATGCCACAATGAGGACTTACCACTTGGTGGTGATTTGTAGAAAAGGAATGGTGTAAACAGGCATTTTCCCTCCCCGACTTCCCAGGGAATATGTGCCCTAGAGGTTAATGAAGTGTGAAGTGTGAAAACTTCCTGAGATGGGATGAGTTAAACAGTGTCCTCAGATGTTAGGCAACACTGTCTAAATCTATTTGTGAATGTCAACTCTGTATATGCCTCAAATCAGACGTTTTCAAAGACAAACAGGCCTTTAGACCATCTGTTAGCTCTGTTCAAAGTAGGGCCTCTTGTCTTTTTCCTTCGGTGTTCCAGCTAATCATGAACTATACAAGAAAAGAAAAGTTAAATAAATACATTAATATAATCAAAGATTTGGGGATATGTGGGGATATGGTTTCTCATTGGATTTTAACTTCATGGCCATTCCAATGTAACACATTTACAGTTTTTTTCACTCGAGTTTTCTATCTGAAATTGTACAGGGATCATCACCTTCAATTCCACAGTGGCCATTAATGTAGGGTGTGTTGGAGGTTAGGATCTGCTAGAGGATTTGATAGGAGGACTGTTTTCATTGATTTGGGTCAAGCCAAACATAGCAGGACTGGAGAGAAACTGCCATGGGGTGTAGTTAACCCAAGGATAATTAGTTATTATTTCAGCCCAAACTGCATTAACCTTTTTCCATTTCATACAGGGATCACTCCTGATCACACAATCAGGCTGTCGCCCCATCCTCCAACAGAAGTTAGGTATAAATATCATCACTCATAAAGTACCTTCAATACCTGTTATGCTAGATTTTATTACGCTAGAAAGTATTTTCTTGATCTTCAGCCATACCTTTTCATCCATGAATATAACTTTACATATGTCATCCAATGTGGTATATTCAAATAATCTTTACTCTAGATTTGAAAGACAGAAAAACATTGGACAGGATAAACACATACTGGGTGTATATCCCTAAACATCATAGCAACAGGATGTATGGAATAGCATGTGGAAAAGAGGAAAATATGTGTGAATACATCAATCTTCCCAATTGTGATGATTTTGTCAATGTTAAAACAATAACTTCACCAATATGTTATTATCAATATGTCTGAATGCAAAAATCATAGACAAATGTAACAAGGTTAGTTACTGTAAAACACTGTAAAACACAATATCAAACAAAAATATTTAGTACCGCTAAGTTACAATGGTGTTTATGAGAACGGTATTTATGCGACTACATGCGACTTGAGAAATAATGACATTTTAAAAGCATCCCTCACAATCCTCACTATACACTGACAGGTGCTAGAGACCTTGGTTTCAGCCTACAGGAGTCTTGACTAATAGGCATTTTCTGCATGCAATTAAAACAGTTGGTGTGAAGGTTCAGACATGTCCTCTAATAGAAGAGTCACCAGCCCACAACTCTCTCTCTTCGTCATTAAAGTGGTATTGCAAATGCTCTTAACACATCAAGGCCAAGACCTCAGATTTCACTATTACATGCACATTATTTAATCCCTGGACTCCCTGGTAGTAGTGACATGTACAATTTCTGTCATTAAAGGCCCTGGAAGCTCAGGGATGGACCAGACACAGGGATCCACTTGAGATCCAGAATTTCTTATTTAATAGCCCTGGGGAAATAGGGTCTAACTGGGCCTGAAATGTCACTATGAAAGTGTCCTGTAGAGGAGCATGTTATGGCTGTGTCGCTGGTCCAATCGATCACATTAGAGCAAAGGAAGTGAGGAGATCTGACAGCCCAGAAACACTTCAATACTGACACGCTCTGTCTGAGAGCTTCAGGCACACTTCTTAAAATAAATAAAAAAGCCTTGTACCAGTCCTGTAAGTGGGTGTGATTAGTCATAAAAGATCTCATTGTGCAAAGGCTGGAAGAAAATTAGAGGTGAGAGTGGGACAGAATCAATGTTGTTTACCTCCCATAAGTGTGACCATATCCATCAACAGCACCTAGATGACTAAGGATCGCTTCCCCCCAAACACAATATTGACAGTTTGAGGAGAACCTGAGGAAGGAACATTTTAAGACATAACATTAATTTCCCTGCTATCGATAAGCAGCCAAGCCTTTCAAAATAAGTGATTAAGGCACAGAAGAAATAATTAAAGCACCACCTACAGCTTTTTAAGCCTGATATATGGGCCATTGTTGGACATACTTTTTCTGTGAACAAATTGAGGTTCTCTCCAGCAGTCAAGCTTCCCAATAGGAATTCAATTAAAAGTAATATATGTAAAGCAGCTATCAGTTGGAATTCGAATGCACATGCAACTGTGAAAACAAATATGAGCATGTAGCTTGATAGCGAATACAAAAATGCAGTTATGCCTGGTGTTAAAAAGTTCTCTCAATAGATCCATTCAAAACCATTACAATCACTTTTGCTACAATAATGTTCTCTGACATAGCAAAAACAAACCCAATAAATCTAATACTCTTTCGGAATGAAAGTCAATCTTAATGGCATAATCGTGAATAAATTAGCATAGAGGCAACAGTGATTTCACTGTGTTATGGCTTCTCACATCTCCTCAGTATTTTGGCTGTTCAAGGCTGGAGTTTGACTCACTAATCCAATGTGTTTGCCAATTTTGGGCCACCCTCTGTTCGGGAGATACTGTAATCCTTAGTCATACTGATGGAGCAAGCAGTGAGCAGTATGGCTTCTGATCAGAAAATATTGACTGTAATCATTTGTTGCTCATTCTCTGAGTGTGAACCAGCGTGTTTAATCAACAAACAAAACACTGAATCTAACCCTAACATTTACTCTTTATTAATTGATAGTCGAAGAAGTTCTTTGTTGAACCCCAGTGTTGTGTAGCTGAATACAGTACTAGCGCAAGGCAAGACCATGATGCTTCACATACAGATCTGGAATCAGTCCAACTGAGAGGGCGAAGTCCCCTTGGTATGGTCCTCCATGCTCCTATCATCCATCTTGCCTCTCTGCTGATTGTCCACATTGTTCACATTGAGTAACGTGCTGGGTACTATCTGATAGCATTCCAACATATATTTTCATCTTCCCCCCACTAATAGATGGTTGGTATTGTTCAATGCAGGTCATTTAAGTGAACGGTAACACACCCCAAAATTCCCTGACAAAAGCTTGTTTTGTCATAGACGCTATGGGCTGTGTACATATTCAAGATACACGTATCTTCAACTACAAAGGCCCTTTTTCATTAATGAACAGAAAATGTGCAGGGAAAATTGTTCCTATTATTTCTTAGAGAAGATAACAATTCTTATCTTTATCAGCAGTTAATCTTCTAAGGTCAAGATTAAAGTGAAATGTGATGTGAACCCCCAGTGTCCCCAATTAAAAAAAGAAAGAAAGAAAGAAAGAAAGAAAGAAAGAAAGAGGAAAAGGAAGTAGACTCTGCCATAGATTAGCCTGCACTCCAGTCCTTTAAGTATTGCAGAGAAGTAGACAACAACACAATTAAATTATGACACCTGACACTTAGACCTCACTTCAGAGAAAATCATAATGGACTAACTGTGGAATGTGAGATACTGTCAGACGATTAATGTGTGATCACACACATTAGCACCTTTCCAAAATGACATTTTCTAATGGTTTTTTTTGTGCCACATACAATGGACTTTAGATATAATGATCTTGAAAATCTATCTTTTCATAGTTTCAGGCCACTGTATATTGTATATGCTGATTTGATGGTAAAGATGAAATTAAGTTGAAATTAAAACTGGACTACAGTGTCTTGACAATTAATTATATCTACACCTCATGTTTTTTTTGTTGTTAAAAGTTTATTCAGAAGAATAAGAGTATAAACATAAACTAGCACCCATCTCTAAATGGAGGGAGAGCATTTGACCATCAAATGTGAGCACCCACACATACAGTATATTACAATACAAACAACACCTACACAAACCCACTCGGAATAACAGCAAGCACTTCAACATCAACAAGAGACATGATTCAAATTGTAGTCCATGCAATCTGAAGGCAGTGCAACACATTTAATTGCTGTTGCCCGATGCCATGATTCATGAAAAAACTGTAATTTCTGTTTTCAAATTCTCCCCAAAGCTTTCTTCAGCTGGCCATATCATCTCATATCATGGCTATATTTATACAGTGAATATTCTCTCTATAGGACATGATGATACAAGATAATAACCATTGGAGGTGGAGGTCTACAGTAGCTTTCATTGTTGAAGGCCACATATTCATAAGCATCACTATCATTTCAACCTCACATACAGTATTAGACCCTTGAAATACAAAAAGTTGTTATTGACTGTGTTATTTACTGTTGTTGAAACTGTTTTGGCTAGTGGTCATTTAACCATAAATGAGGTAAACCATTTTACTGAGGTAAAACCTTGCATATCTCACAGGTTTGACTGCAAATAAGCAAAATACGGGAAAGTAATTGAGTAAGTGCCCACTGACATCACTGCTTAGTTAAGATAAGCCTGGCAATAGGATACAATCACGGCTGAGGAGAGATATAGGCAGGGAGTGAGGGAATGAGTTTGGGACACCATGGTCTACCACAGAAAGTGTGTTACTGTATATGTTAATTACAGCCTATTCTCGCAATCTCCAAATTAGCTTTGCTAAAATGATGTGCATTTCTGGAAAAGTGAAAGGAATCAATTTGCATGCCAAATGTAACCCTGCAAATTTGATGAAGGAGGGTGTGTTAATATTTTCCCATTAAAGATGAATGGGGGTCACCGCTGGCAAATTCAGCCTAACTATATCTTTTAAAAGTACATATTTCAATATTGAGTCCATTGCAGAGTCAGACTTTATTTTACACTGGCTACTATTGGCAATATGCATTAGAGAGATTTCGAAAATTCCATTTATCAATAGTTTAATATGAGAAACACAAATGACCAATGTTACAATGTTAATTTAGTCAATAGCACCTTAGCTTACCTATTGTTCTGTACTCTATGAATGTTTGCTGGATCTGTCTTTGGCATTCTGTTTATTGTGTTAATGGTAAGAAGTCTCTAAAACAGTCATCAATCTGAGCATTTTCAGTCATGGAAAGTTTCTCAATCATCCCTGAAACTGTCTTAATGTGCTTTAGAGTCAGATTGTGCTTAAGATAACCAAGGGAGGAGACCACACAGAGGAGAGGAGAAGCAATCCTCTTGCTCCAGTGGGCCATGGCAGATGGATGATTCCTCAAGGTAAATTTTTTAGTTCAGTTGAGCTGCATTGATTTGGCAGCATCGGGTGGATGTCACACACGCACTGAACAATGCTCAATGACTTTGCTATCCTATTCCCATTTAAATTGCCTCTACTTTTCCTTTCTGACACCTGTTTAAATCAATGTCTTCCACTGCAGGTCATGGGCTGAATGTACTAAGGCGCACACCGGCCGCCTCTCAAATCCACTAAAATCAACACAATAATTGAAATATTTTCAAGCTGATTACACCGAGGCCCGGGGCTCGGCTGGTTGCTAAGAGTACGCTCCCCGGTTGCTAGGGGGAGTAAATCATCTTGCATTATTTGATTTTTGTTACTGATATGAAACCGCTAGTCCCTCGATTAAATGTCTCACAGTCAAACACCTAGGGGACGGAGAGGAGAGACAAAATAAAACAGTGACTGTGAACCTGTCAAATAGCATCTCTAACTTTTCCCTTCCTGAGGGCTATGACACAAATCTACCTGCTTGTTTATGTTTGTTCCAGTTGAAATAACAAAGCACAGGATTGAGCCTGATTGAGGAAAAACAGGATAGACAGAGTAAAAACATCAAGAAATCACACATCAATCTTAGGTTTGGTAAGATATTTTATGATCTACCTATTACCCCAAATCTTCACTGATTGGCGTCTAAAAACATGACATTGTAATAGCAGGCGCAGTGCAGCTTGTGTGGCATCTAGAATGACTGACTTATGATACAGTGAAAGTCAAACAGTGAAAGTCAAATCATTGATGTAATGCACGCTCCCAAAACAGATCACAGATAAATAGTAATTTTCCCAACAAATGCTGTACAGTAAATGTCAAAAATCATAAGGCTTTGTCCATCCAGTTTTGACCACAACAAACTGCACATCATTATTAAACTAGAATTTCTAATCTTATACCCATTTTATCATATTGTTTGGGGGAAATTAATGGCGTAAATGGGAGTCAGGGATTACAAATTAACATATTCTAATAGAAAAAACATGTACCCAATTCCTCATCAGTGCAATGTTGAGAATTGTAACATGCAGTCTTGGACCCTATTCAGTTTTCCCCCTCAAAGAACACACTATGCCATCGAATATAACGAGCACTAATACATTTTTATCACCCCATGATGCAATTACCATGGATTATTCTGATGGCATGGAATTGACTTTATCATCCATCAAGATGAAAGAGGGGGTAACCACATTCTGCACCCATGGATGTGCACCCTCTGATTACCATTGGAGATTCAGTTTTATTCCATCTCCCTATTAGCTCTGCATTGAGGAGGATTTGCTGCAAAGACATGTCAGATACTGAACGCTGCTCCAGCCTGCCTTGCCAAATGAGATCAGTGCTCGCCATAATGGTGAGGTCAAGTGGAGGGACAGCCTCTCAACTCAATGGCAGGCTGACAGCAAGCATTGCAATGTGCTCTCTGAGTATACAGTGCATAGATGTATGACTGCACATACATACATACATTCAATAAAGAGAGGTGGGAGGAGTTAACCTGGTCAGCTACACACAAAGGGTTATTTCAAACACAGAGGTGCGAATCATGAATAGCAATGCTTCTGGCATTGTGTTAGTCATTAGGCATAAAACACCCACCAAAAGAACCCCATAGTGGAATCATATCCTACTCATCGGCATGTTTGTGGGTTTGTAACATTATGGTATGGCCAAAGTGAAACACTTTAAAGGTGCAATCTGATATTGTTACATAAATGTTTGCACCCCTTTAAATTAATTATATAAGGCCATTGATTCTTGAAAAATATGACTTATAAATGCCTCATTAGCTTAGTTCAGCTCCATTGGAACCCAACACGATTGTTTTACTCCATTGTTTGTAAAAATGTAATTGTAAACAAACACTGTATAGGTTTAAAACATGGTTAAAGCTATCATTTTGATGTCATTGATGGCCAGTCATTCCATCCATAGCTCCAGAGAGTGGTTACATTTCTCCAGTCCCATCCCTCGGCTGTTTACCACAAATGGTGGCGGGGTGACCGCTTTGTTGTTGTTTGAATCCCAGATTGCCCCTTTAACATCACCTTTTATATTGGGGTCAGGAAAATTAGTCATCTGCTTATGCAATGGTGAAATTCATCAAAGCACCATCTTAACCATTACCCTAAACAAATCCCTTCAAGAAAATACAATAACAGTACATGTAACCAGATTTGTTGACCTTGTTTAAGAGCAGCCTTTTTTCTCTCCACCACATACAGTACAAGGCAGGCTGACATGTCCTCTGAGAAGAGGGTCACCAGTGATCAGAGCCAGGCCCCTAAACAAACATGACGCCTACTAACTGGGGCCCCTTCATTAGTCAGGACTCAGGGCTGGCACGTGGCAGCCAGGTCGATAAGACACTCCCCACTCCTTTTATTTACCAACTAGCGCATTTTTTTAGGCTGACTTGTCTTAACACGGCCGCTGTTTAACTGCTTTATTCGGACTCTGTGTGAGACCATCTGGTCCCCTGTCCTGTAAGTCTCTCCTAAAGCCCAGGCCTGACAAGCAAGAGATATGTCAATGCAGGCCTCAGCACAAAGCAACATCTGCCGTGCCTGACGCCCACTATTGTATGGCCATTTAATCTGTTCCCCTCCTCCCCTTAACGGCACACAACAGCTCCTGGTATTATGTTTTGCCACTCAATTAGCATTATCATCGCGCTGAAATAGAAGCCAATTTACCTTTAATGACATCATTGTTAGATGAGTGACAGCGGTTGGTGCTGCGACTATCGCTAGATAAACGGAGGCCTGCCCCTGTTTCCCTGACCGGTAACGGTGAGGGCTGGGAAGCCAAAGCCAGCCAATCACGGTGGCCTTACTTCACCCCTTCACCACCAACATTGTTTCCTCCGGTTCACAGAGGCAGTGTGGTGGAAAATTGAGTCCAGATTCATTTGGTTTCCAGTGTGCCGCTCGAGTCAGTTAAATTGATACATTTCCTAACAAAATTGAAGTGCTTTTGTGGCGCCTGCGGATGGCTGGTGACCCCACTCGGCCCACTGAGCAGCCGAAGCAAGCTGATGGATCCATTAGACCGCTTAGACTGCTTATTCCTCTCCCTCCATCTCTGACTGACACTGTAAATCTGAACCAATTTCAGACTCTAATCACCATTACAAACCCCTTCCACTGTCCATTTGTTACTCTGCAATTCGAATACACTGCCCAGATTGGTCCAGAAATACCAGTTTAAAGGAAGCTTGCCGTTTCCTCTGGTTAAATGGTTCATGACTGGTCCATTCTTTCTGCTGAAAGACTAAGGCACAGGCTACTGGAGGAGGATATACATACTACCCATACTCAGTCAAAACAAAAGCCTTGAAAAATTCCCAAAAGATAAATTTGAATTAAAAAAAAGGAAATAAATAAATGAACAAACACACATGAAAAAAGATGAGTATGAAATTCAGTAAGATGACAGACAGGGCTCAAGGCCACTCTGCCGGCAGTGGCAGAAGGGTGTCCCTTGAATAACAATCACTGTTACACCTCCAAAACATTTCCTCATCCACTAGCCATTTTTACCCCAGCTTTTATCTGCTCACTCAACCGCACGGCTCTAGCGAAGCGGCTGGAGGATATTATTTCCCTGTTGGCCCCAGTCATATAACTCTGCTTAATATGCACTCTATAATTTAAGAAACTTGAATATTAACCAGAATGTGCTTTGCTTTATTTTCTCTATCTAACCTTCAACTTTGTTCAACTTTGAGTAAGCGGCTCTGAGCGTTTACATACAGTATAACAGGTAAAAACACTCAAGCTGTCTGAAAGTAAAGCTTCACATGCATTATTTATGCACTTAAATCATAGTAGTTGAATCTAAGGGCTTATATTGAAAACCAGTGAGCTAGCCCGTCAGACTCTCTGTCTAATTACTGCTGCTCCTCATATCCTCTAAGTGCAGTGGAAACACATTTTAATTGATATTGAGATGTTTATGCCCTTAGAAAGTAATTAAGATTTTCAATTAATCCTGTCTAATTTCTGGACATCTTTGCTCCGTGTCCTTGAGCGTCCAGCGATTAATTCCCCAAACCTCCACCAAATGAGAGAACTTCAATTACTTTGCATTGAATCACAGCCCTGTAAGTGACCTCATCCAAGGCTGCATCAACATTGAAATTAAAGCCGATACAAACTAAATTAAATCAAATGAAGGTGGTACGTTCACCCTTATCCAATGGGTCATTGCTGATATTGCTAGGCTTTTTTAAAGACCCTACATATGGCATCACAGGTGCTCTAGAAACTCGAATGCGTGAATCCATCTTATTGCTTATGAGGGTGTGAAGACCCAAGGATGGTAGGCATTAAAACCAGAGGCTCTTAAGTGATCAATACTCTCGTTCTATAAGAATCAATTATAACAGCCCACTCATAGGAAGTTGTGCCTCCTCTTAGATAGGAGACTGTGGAGTACTGACCTCTCCCACTCCCACTATTGCTTAATTTGTTTGTTTAAATATGTTCAAATGTGCACAATATTGAACAACAGAAATATCAATTCAGTTCATGAAGAGGTAGAGGGAGACTTTATCAATCAACACACAGATATGTGCCTGGGCGCTACCCAGCTCAAACCTCACAGATGTGTATACAAGGTGGGCCATGCTCCACACCTGATATGAAAAAATAATCCACCCTCTACAGTATTTCTTTTCCTTTGGAATTACATCTCCCAAAACCCAAATGTGTACATGCAATATGACAACACTTTGACTGTCCAAGCCTCTGTTGCCATGCCAAGAATAAATAACAATTCTTCCATGCTGCCCTTGCAGTGCTGTTTTGCTCACACATAGAATCACCTGCCCATCTAGGCAACAAAACGCCTGCTTGGGGATTATGGTGACATAATCTTAGCAGTGGTCTGTGAGTGGGGGCTGAATGGGTTTGAACCCTCTATGCCACGCTGAGATAACATTTGTCACTGGGGCTCCTGGGCTCTCCATTCATAGATTAGTGGACTGCCGCCTTTCAGAATGTGAAATGGCTTTGGCACTGCGGCATGTTTATTTTCAAAAACCCATGCCTCCAAGGACGAAGGGAGCATCTTGTCTCTTTCTTGAGAGCACCATTGCCTGCCCTCATCCGACGACATCTAGTTCAGCCACGTCCTTTGTCTAGGAAGGGGTGTGAGGATCACTCTGTCTATCCGCGACCAAGGCCAGAGTTTTCACCTCATTGTTGATCCATGGCTCTCTCAAACCGACATATTTGTGTTATTCATGTTACCTTTGGCCACAGCCATACAATTTAATGTCACAATATTCCAAACTAGGAGTAGATACAACTTACTATATGGGCTTACTTTTGTTAGACCTTTTGCCTCTACCTTAAGATTCAAAGATTTTGAAATCCTTTAAATTTCATAGTAGTCACAGTATAACCATGTTGTCTCCAGACAGCACAGATTTGGAAAAAGGCCGCAAACAGTTTCTTAGTGGTGGAATTAGCCCGCATGACAGAGCAGATGATTTGGGGATACTCACTTCTACATTTATTCTCAGTCCTCAGCCTCATCCACAGTGGTTATTATCTGGCCAGTCTTCAAGAGGCCTTTAATCAGCCCCAGCAGTCCCCATAGTTCTGATTTGAAGAGAATTTTTGCATCACAAAAGGGCAAGATGTGCAAATGAGATGTGACATTTTATTTGTGCAGTGCTGTGCAGTAAATAAATAAATATCAGCCCATGACAGACAGAGGCTGCTGGGAGGGAGAATATCTCTACATTGCACTCCCTGGTTAACTGCCACACCATTAAATTGTTTTGCACTTTGACATGTCGCCCTCCGATTGGTTAGCAGATGTAAAGTAATGGAACACTTGCAAAACAGTTTCCGAAAGCATGAAATTGATATTGTGGATCATATGTGACACAGTGACTCTTCTGCCCTGTATTTGATCTACATTTAGGCTACGAGGCTAAAGCCTTTGAGCAGAGAACAGGACACATCATGAAGCACCGTGTCCCTAGCCAGGCAGTCTTCTGAAGAGTTTATTCTTAGTCTGATTGCATCTTCAATTTTACCTGAGGTGTATAGACCTCAGTGGGCCAAAAGATATCTCTCCATAAGTGGGACCTTAGTTATTGCTCTTTTATGTGGTGGATCTATCCATTCACTCTAATTAAATTGAGCTTTTTAATCTGGTTCTTTTAATCCGGAGTCTTGTGTGTTGGGACTTGGGTGATGTGATTATGAAAGGGAATACTCCTGATTCTCTGAAACATTTGTATCTCTCCTTTGCTATTGAAATAAAACTTGAAAATGAGGTTTGTGCACTTAAGCACCATACAATGAGATCCCTGAGCCTTGAGGTTTAGGGGGAGAATGAGTTCAAAGTAGTCCAGAAGCACAGTTCTCAATGTGAAAACTTCCATCAACTTTAGCTACACATTATTTGTTTTATTGAAAATGAAATAAATCACAAATTGAACCTGGCTCTTTGTTCATTATAAAAAAAATCCCAGGCTTTCCCTTTCTAAGCTAAATGTATTACTTTGAATGATATTGTTTGTGCATATGCAATACGGGCACTGTCATGAAAGTGGTATGCTTTTTTATTCATTATGACCCAGAAAATGACTGTCTATTTCATACTACGGTATATTTTTACTTTCTCTCCTCTTACAACAACTCCCCTGGCAAACTGAGGAAAACATTCTGAGATCTCCCAAATCTCCAGGGGAGAGGTGAAATGACCAAAAAATAAATAGATAAAAATCAGGTTGTATCTGTTAGACCTGGGTGACCACTCTTGCCAATCCCAAGGTCCATCAGAGTATGGGTAAGCCTACAATTTCAAATGCTGAAAAGCATCCACTTCCTTTAGTGTATTACCCCTGTGGTGGGGGAATTCATGCAATTTGGTCTTTAAGATCCAGATCAGGGCCAGGGTTGATAAGGCTTGTTCTAGCTGGGTATCCAGAGATAGGGGTCTTACCTATGAGTCATTTTCAGCATGATCGCCCTTATCTGTGCTGAGCTGGGCTCCCCTGGCCACTCTGGGCCCTCTGTTTAACTCTGGCCCTTGTGCTGCTCCACTACCAAACACAAAAGCACTCACAGCCAAGGATGCTTGTTTGTCAGGGATTAAAGGTTTTTTTATGCTGTAGCAGCATCCTTATTTGGCCACAACAGTGGTATAATTCAGCTCTAGTGGCATTACTCTCATCAGCATAGGCCACATGCCAAGTTATATTAGCTTACTTAAACCTGTGCAAATCAGGTTGTGTAAACATTGGAGCACTCAACCATCACACAAGGGAAGAGCATAAATGTATTTGAGGTCAAAGTAAAATGTATGGTAAAAAAGCATAGATATGCAGTTTTGAAAGTATTGGAGCACAATTGCTGGGAAAAGATCTTAGCCATGAGAGAGTTCTGTTGCTTGGATGGAACTGAAAAGAATGGTACAACGATTATACTTCAAGCAATTACCTCATTAGATTGAGAGCAGAGTTCCATAATTTATCAGGCTGACGAGATAAAAGTAATCCACAACATAGAAACTAAAGAGCTGATTTCATAATGGATATTTTAATCATGTCCCTCGAAAAGAAGGAAGAGCCTATTAACTTCCAATTTCAATTTATGAATAAAAAAATGATTTGGCACCTCACTGAAATTACATAGGCATCCCACAAGATGTTTTGCTGGATTATATTGATACTACAGAATGAATTAAACCAGAAACATTCAGAGAGCTATGGATATTACACTTAAAAAGTAATCTATATTTCATTAACATTCATTTTCTAACCCTTAAAATGTAGGAAAAAGTAACATTTTGATGAACTAATATGTTGTTATGGTTAAAAAAGAAAGCAGTGTATAATTTGGGCACTCTAATGTCGTAGAGAGTGATGACTTACAAAATACATTTGAAATGGAAAGTATATTTCAAAAAGGGTTTCCATCAATATTTCACAGAGGTGTTGGAGACTCGATAAGGTTAACAGTCTAGAGAATTGTCTCTATGGTAACAATACAAGTTTACCCAGTATATTTACATCTTCACCCCGTGGGAGCAGACATGACTGTAGGACTTCAGTCCCCTAAAGGAATATCACTGTAAGCTAATCACCAAGCTCTGACACCAGCATCTCTCACACTGGTATCTCTCTGACACTCTTGAATATTCTCCACAAGACTAATTCCCATCATTAACAGCACAATGTGCAGCCATTGAGACCTGATTTAGAATATCCTACTTTATTAACGCATATGAAAAGAGAAACATGGTTGTGTTTTTTTCCTCTCACAGTCACATCTTTCTGTCTCATCTCTCACAATCAACAAGGGATCTCATCTTAAGTCTTGATTTGGATAATGGAGAACACCAATTCAGCCTGCCTGATTCCATCTATGTGGATTGATGCACATTACTGCTCAAATAGGCTAAATGAGTGGGTAAACGCCAGCCTAGTGAGTCCAAGCAGCAGTAAACAAACAGCAGCGGGGTGGAAATGGGGTGTGCTGGGCCCCACAGCAGCACACTCCAGGGGGTTGCAGTAGGGACTTCTCCATAGTGACAGGATAGGACCAGGAAAGTCCCATTATTTCCCTGCTGACATAATGTTAGGGTTTCACAGCATGTGCTAAAGAAAAATCCGAACTGGAACTTCTTCAAGAAAGGTACACTCTACACTCACATTCTACACTCATAGCTTGGCTATTTGACCAAATATACTATATACTGCTTTAATAACAAAATAGTAGCACTTTTTGCAAAATCTCAAAAACAGGACAAGGCTTTACAGTAGTTAATGTTTATGTGTGTGTCTGTACAGTCAAGAGATAGAAGGGGGGAATGACGAAGGGAGGCTAAGGCAGTATTGGGGTCATTCTGATGGCCACTGAATTGTGTTGAGAAAAAAAATGATCTCATCTCTAAAAGGCTACTGTGGATTTTTCCCCTTATTGAGAGAATAGCCATATTATCATCCTATTCTCTTTGTGAAGTCAAAGTCATATCCGATGATGATTGGGTTTGGGAGACGTTGTGATGGAAAAGTAAAGTCCATTGCATCCCCATCTCCATCTCCCATTGCATTGGCATATGCGGCTCACTGCTCCCCAGTTTTGGCCAAAATTGAAGAGCTTACACAGAGGAAAATAAATAGATGGTTGAATAGCAATGGCCTGTGCCACTGAACCTTTTATCAGTGGGAATCTAACAGCCGTGCTGTTTCAGAATTTCAGTTTAGCTTCCGATTAGGGTATGTCCCGGTATTTTATTCCCTACATCTCTATGCTTCATAGCTTTCAAACACTTCTGGGTAACTGCCTATTATCCAACAGTTCCACTCCACTGACCCAGCCAATAAAACTTTTCATATCCTTATAAATGAACTCGATTGCCACGTTCTAAACATTTACACTGCGCTAACAGATCATCTCCACACCTTGGAATTGGCTAAATTCCCTTTTCCTGATGAATATATAGCAGGAGATTAGAGATATGATAGCTTTTCAGATTGCTGCACCCAGAGAAATTAGTTTAGTGAGCGTTTACAGAGGCTAAATTGGAACCATTAAATAGCGGATTGAATTGATGGCACATTCATTGTCTCTCCATCGGTATCACTGTAAAATCAATTAGCCGTCACTTTTCCATTCTCAATAAAGTATGATTGTCAGCCACGGATGAATACAGAAGACCCTGACAGCCACTCAGAAGAGAACACCATGTGAAAACAAATTTGTGTGCAGGGTGGAGGATGGCAATCGTGACCTGTAATTGTGTGGGGAAGTGCAATTGTCTTCATCAAAAGACCAATGTGAATGATATGGACTATTAGTTTAAGATTATACTGTACCAGGGCATAAGATATGATATGAAGCTCATGAAAATTCGTCAAAAATTGTTTCAATGCATCATGGGCTAAAATAAAATGCCATGTTTATTGAATCTTTAGTATTCATTCAGATATGTTGTTTGTTATTCTATATCTACCTGCCACATATCTACCACATGCAACCAGTTAAAGTGAGGCCACATTAATAAACAGCCCTGTCTTATAGGTAAGACTGACATGTAGTGACTAACATCAGGACTAACATCAGGAATGCATCTAGATATTTTATAAATTGTAAGGAACAGTATATTAATGACCAACCAAAGTCAAACATGAGTACTGTCGATTTATGAACACAAAAAAGTGGGCAGCTTGACATATTAACTGCATTCTATGAAACCATACCCTAAGATAATCATTGTTAGGGCCTTTTCCACAATTTACTCCAATTTACTCAAAGTTAATATCTATCCACACAAACTAGCAATAACAACTACAGAGATACAGCAGGACCCGCATATAATACACTTAACTCCTCAGTTCCTGGTCTTTTCTTTATCATTCGGAGGGGTATCATCTGCTGCCTAATAACTTGAAACAATCTGTTTGTGAAATATATTCAGCGCCAGTCAGCTGTTCAGATTCGGTTGCAAATCAAACAGCATTATGCCTGTCAATTTGCCAGAGGCATTACTAAGTGTCCTCTGAGATCAAGACTTTCATCTAATTTTGCTTTCTAATGAAATCAAAAAGGGGCCCCTGTTATCCCTTTCTCTTTGCTATGAATTTTGCTATCTTTTTTCATTGAATGAACTTCTGCTCCTGACAGCTGAAATCCTTCCCACCTTATTTGTATGTATGACATATGATCGTCTCTAAGAATAGTGGCTACAGACTCTAATAAACCATGAAATCATCAACGATGTAATGGAACAATGCCAATTCTAAATTTGACCAGTTTGTTGATCTGATAGAATAACATAAATATTTTACAATACACTGCAAATATAGGCTAAGATTGGGGGAAGACAGTGAAGCCAATATCAAGATCAAACATTCTGGCTCGCACTGTGTGTTGTTAATTGCTGGGTTATTAATATAGTATGTTTGCTGTGAGACTTGCCAAGGTAATCAGAGACACATGTTCCTAAGCATTAACTCCATTATTAGACATCTAAAATGCTAAATATGCTAATGGTAGATAAGCATTAAGAAAACTGCTATAGCCGAAATATGTATAGGTATTAAACCAGTTTTCAAGGACCAAATTAATGACAACACGTCTCTCCACTACAATTACTGCTGTTCATCCACAGTCTATTGGTAGAGGATTGGTTATCACCACACAAAATGAAGGGCTTTGGGATTCTCAGATGAAAGGTGATATGGAAACGCAATCCATGATGATTGCTACATATTATCAACACTTGAGCGTTCACGATATGCACGATACATAGTAGATGCTCACCTCTGAGGTAAATAGTTTGATTTCGTGAATACATATGCCTGTACATAAAAGACAAGGTAAGAATTCATTCTATACTGTATAAATCTGATTCTGACTATTCCCGATCTTTAGTAGAGAAAGAAGACATCTAAGGCAAACCTTTAGGTATGAGCTCAGTGTTTGATAAAAAAAAAAGGGGGTGGGGGTAGTAAACTGCTAGTGCATTTTACGATGGTCCTATTGCTGTAAGAAGGGGTTTAGTGTGTGAGATTGGCAATATTTGTTAAGGGTGGGCAGGGTAGGGCAGGGCAGGGCAGGGCAGCGTCAGGGTCAGAGGATGTCCCAGGCAGCGAATCATCCTCAGACCAGCTGAGAAGCCCTTTAATGTTCAGGAAGTTGGGGAGGTGGAAGAAGGTGAGAAGGCCTAAGAAAGAGCTTTCTCATGAACCTGGCTGACCTGGGGGAGAGGCGCTGGGGGGAGACCCAGGCTCTAGTGCTGGGTAGACAGCTGATGTTTAGGAGCAGGAGGGGGGGTGCTCTGTCCACAGGTGCTGCACAGATGCCTCCAGAGCTAGCAGCACCAGTCACCCAGGGACACTGGGACACTGGTGGTAGAGCGGCACACTGGAGACTCCCTGGTCCTGTCTCACCCACGGCCCTCGCATCTGCTCTACCATTCTCTGGGAGTAATTACCACCCAGTGCACTGCAGGCACATGATGGATGCTGGAAAACAGGAGCACAAACATAATATGATTGTTTTGGTTAAAAATGAATTAATTGCGATCTTTGAAGGTTTAATAAAGACTACTCATTGTGCATGCTCTGATCCATTTTCATTTTAATTCAAAGGTATATTTTGAGGTTAGATCATTATACTACCACTTAAAGACAATCTGCTCTGTTTTCACATGTCTTTTCTCTTCGAGGGAAGATTTTCAAGAGGTACAGTGCTTCAAAGTCATCAACATGAATAAATGAAATGTATGATGAAATCCTGCCCAATTGGTATCATGATTGCTGTTTGGAAGACTCATAATTGCAGAGGCCCACTATCAGATAAAGGAGTGGAGATAAAAGGAGTGAGGCTGGTAATGGAAATCTGTTTGGAGAGGAATGGACTCTAATAACTAATTTTGCCTAATAAACTATAACCGATTTAATCTCCACCTTATCAGGCCAAGATTTCACCACTTTCCTTTTTAATTGGCTATTTTGTAATCCTGATTCCCAACAGAACGGATGGTCTGTCTCCCTCTCCTGAGAGTTAGCATGAAATCAGTTTGAAACGCTGTGTCAATCTCATTCTGAAGTGGCCATCTGGCCAGTGTACAGGAGCCCGGGATGGCACGTTGAACCACGGGGTCTCTGTGAGGCAATCATCAGCAGATTTACACAATGTGTTAATGCAAATTTAATAGAGATTTCCTATCGGCCACTTTAATCTTCCCTGTGTCCTTAGTGTCAGCCTGCCCGACAGAAGCTTCCACCATGGAAGGGAACTCACAGCCATCTCCTAGAGGGAACACATTGAGCTGGTAAGCTTGAGTGGACTGGTTTATGCATGTGAGACATTTTTCATTTTGATGGAGAAGATATTGAAAACAATGACAATAATGCAGGTTACATCTCACTATGATGCTTGTATGGATTTAAATATGTTCATATCCAACACTTTCTGTTTTTGACCCTGGGTCTTACTCGGGACTCATAATATCTAGGCAACATGAGGTAGTATCAAATTGAGTTACTGTATATGACCTTCTCTATGTCCCCGTCAATCTATTCATCTGTTTTATTCTTGCTGAGGCATCCACAACAATCACAAAGTTATTTACAGAACTAGTAGTATTTTTAATCAAACTTCTGTAGGATGTGATTGTATATCCAATACAGTCTCACTTTATACACAAACTGTGGCAATCGACTACAATAATACACAATAAATTGTTTTTATTCAACTTTTTTGTTGATATTTTGAGTGCACAAAATTTTTATATTAGCCAGACTTTTGAGACTGGTCTTAAGTGTTATCGGTCATGCTGAATTCCAAAGCAATTAAACATTTTTGCAGGGCACACAGAAATGTTTTCAAGTTGCATTGTCATATCAACATAATAAGACTGGGAACAGAATTCATTTGAATGGTTAAGAGCAGTTCCATGCCAACCTTTGACTTCATTTCAACTTGAATGTTTCTTAACAAAAGCAGAGAGGTGACTAAAGAAATAGGAAAATAGATATCGAAATGGAAATGTTCTCTTTCTATTTAATTGGACCAGCACTCTTACTTGACATGAATGGATAGGCAGTGCAGACATAAGTTAAGTGAGCTGTTCCGCCGAGAGGGGAAATGGCTGTTTCTTTTCAGTTCAAAAGGCTATGCTTTATGGCATTTAGGTGTGATGGGCTGCATCAGAGTAAACAAGTCGAACACTCCAGTGTCCTCTGTAAACCCTGCATGTGTCTGCACACTCAAACCTGTCAGCACACTTGTACCAATTTCAATTTCTGCGTTTTATAACATACATATGTCATTCAAGATCACATTCAATTGAAAAAAAAAAAGGTTATATAAGATAACATACCTGTACGCCCACTATTTATAGCTCAGAAATGATTTTGGCAATATGAGACACAATCACCCAGGAGATTGTCTGTAAGTAAGTCAATATGACATGAATCATGATGGAGGACATTTTAAATGGTGCACAGTTACAATCTTACCACCATCACAAGGTGAGTTAAGAGCAAATATTTTCATTCTGTATAGCTTCAGAATAATGGGAAAGGTCTCTACATTATTGCCAGTTCTTCCTGGGCACTATAGAGACCGACCTTAATCCCGACTGTCTCTAAAATTGAAGCAATAAAAACCACTCACAGTGCATCAAATTTCTCTGTGGTGATGCTTTTGAAAAATATAGATCCGCAGACAAACAAAGATATCTACCCTTGATTGTTTCAGTTAAGATTCCTGGGCCCTCAGTGTTCCCTTTGTTGTACATGAGAGAGACATTACACCCATGGCAGCATATGACCTCATTTGCAGAGGAGAAGAAATTTAATTAACAAGGCAAACAATGTCTGGGACTATGCCTCAGCAGAGACTCCAGGAGATAGCGGCTACCTTTCAATATGGCCCAAAACGGTTTCAGCAGAGCTTGACAGACAGATTCTAAAAATCACACGGTTTGGTCTTAAATCACTACACTTTGTGGCTTTAAAAACAGTAATTCACTCAAGATCAGTGAGAAAATATAGCCTACACACTATAACAATTGCAGTCATAACAGCATACTTAAGACCATGCTCATGAAAACAAGATGTGTGGAGTTTGTAATACTGATGCTAGCTAAGCTAGCATTATGAGATCCTATGGGCTTTGTCATTATCAAGCCATTACGTCCTTTTAACACAAGAACACTAGGGGAATGCATGGATGTGCCAATTTGAAATGTATATTTCTACTTTTTTAATGTATTTTACTATACATTCAACCTCAAGTTAGTCAGTGTCTAACCTCAAAGGACTGTGTCCATGTTGCACTGTGCTCGAGTGTGCTAGAATCTAGAAATACTCTCCAATGAATGAACAAAATCACCTTTGTACGAACAAAAAAGGCAGTACTGCTTTGATCAACGAGGTTGTGGCATACCTCATTCTATACTGTACAGTATAATGACATACACGCCTTTATCTAATCTCCTTGGAGAGGAAAGGGCTTCACATTGACTCAGCTAGAGAGAACCCTAAGATTCACAAAAACATTATTCAAATGATTCAATTTAAGTCACCCTGAAACCTTTTAGTTAAATAAATCTTGGCCTGCTGGTCTAAAACAGCTGATTAATTGCCAAATCAGTAAATCATTACCATACTACACCACCTCCCTAGTCATCTGGTGTGATTTGAAACCATAGTAAATGATAGGACAGGACCATTGATGGAACATGATAGACATGATAGATCATGTTTATTGGTTCCTCATATGGTAAAAATGTCATGTAGACTTGTGAATGGCTTTCATAATGTACAAACAGCTTTACCTTCTCATTATGGTGAGAACAATGCCATGACAACCCAAGCAGTAATAGAACTGGTGCCCCATTACCCATGCAGCCCATTCATGGTAATGATGGGCACCATTACTCCTCTATGTCTTTGTCTGTACCTTCCCAAAGACTTATGATACGATAAACTGTCGAGAGACAAACAGCATCTCCAACATTTCACTGAATGTAGACCTTCATCAATTATATGAAGCAAAAACAGCAGATCATGTTATGAAACTCACATCAGAAGACGAGAGATGTTATATTTGTTTTTACCATCCAGATTATTCAGTACGGTAGCATATAATTGGTTTTCGGTGATATCAAATTCCTAGCTAAAGAGAGCTGCATCAAAAGCAGAAAGCACAGCAAAACAATTTTAAGCCTAATTTGGTATGAGACATGACTGGCCCAGTGGCAGCGTGCAACACAGCCAATTACGATAAGGATTAAGCGCACGCAATCAAAAGATAGAACAAGATAATGTGCAGAGATACATTTGGAACACAAGCAATTAATTGAAGAAGCATGACACCCTGGCTGCTAAAGATGAAGGAGGAGATGATGTTTCTACACTTCATCATTATTAATGACAAAGACGACTGATTCTTCCCCATCTCTTGGAGTTGGCCACAGCCGTCACATAGGAAAGGCTGCCGTATGTTTTGGAGTAGCCAGACGGAGCTGTCAGGGAGTCCTTGGAGTTCTGTGGCTGCTGTCTATTACTCATGTGCCCAGTGAACCCAGGAGGCAGAAAATGACTGAGTTCACAAGGTGATTAATGAGCGCTCTGCCACCAGTTGTCAAAATCTGATGCCGATTGTTAAGCTTCAAACTTCTCACAGGACAGGCGAGATAATACACCCTTATAGGAAATCAATTTACAGAGGCAATTGAATCATGATTAATAACATCCAGTCTGGTAAACACGCAGATACAGTAATATTTACTTGTTACTCCACTGGTGGACAGCACATACACATTATTTCAAAAACTGGTTGATGTCTGTAAAGGAATGAGTCATACTATACGTGTCAGAATAATATCTACTCACTCTAATCAGAGAGTGCATTATGTTGATATCATATATGAGAGAATATCCACTGTAGGTTACATTTGTATGTTTAATCTAAGATGCCGCAGATCATGATCAAGATTTCTAAGATGAATCTGATGCTGATCATGTTGATAACTGTTCAACCATCAGGGGAGGTGATTAGATTTGTATGAAAAAGGGTGTGTGAAGTGGTCATCATACTGTAGATGCTAAGTAATAACTACTGCTCTGTTTTTCTCATCAGTAACACTCGGGCCCAATTAAAAGCACAAGTAAACAGGCCTCAGCAGTGGTCGTTGGGTTATTCCCCCAGAGAGGGTATGTGAAATGAAGCTGTATGTTTCATCTGTGTATCATGGTTGGAGAGTCAACTTGACAGAACACAGGGCACTTGATAAACAGGCTATCTAGGGCACACAGTGTACAGCAGGCCTCTCAGGGGGCGTCGTCAAAACCCCAGACATTACAGAGAAACCCAAAGCAAATTATCCTGGCTTGGATGAAACAATAGCAAATTGGACAAATGATATAATTTGAGTCATATAGTCCCCAGCAGAGCCTGGTTGTTTTGGCACTCAGAGGGAATTGGAAATAAGAATAGTCTTTGATGGTAAAGGTCAGAGAAGACAGTGGCTCACAACATGGCTCTCACTGAACACGAAATAGGAGTCCCTGAGAACCATCCTGGTATTCATTAGATTGTTGCTGTTTTGTAATGTCCCTCATACAAAAGGAACCCTGTTTCCATTATTCAAGAGTGTCTCTCCTCTGGTCTTTGCTCTAGATAGGAGTAGATTTGAGAGAGTTGTTGAAGTGTCACTGCCAACTATGAATCGGACAGGACACGTCTGTTTTTCTACACACTATAAATCACTGTGCTAGTGTTTTTCTGTCACAATGCATTGCCCTTCACCGGTAATAGCCTCATTGTTAGACAACTGCTGCAAATGGACCCAGATCACGAAAGGAAATCTGAAATGACAAATGTCTATTCATGAGCATCCACTAAGACTACTGTAACAACATTTTTTGTCTCATTCTAAAGAGCTGTTTGGGGTTGAATGAAAACTATGAACCATGAGGGTATAGGCTGAAGTCAATGGAAAGTTTAGATGCCTTTTACTCCTGTTCATTGAATTCACTTGAAAATCAATTACTTTTCAGTTCAAGGAATCAAGGTGTTTAAACAAGTTCACAAAGCCAAAGGTTGCTGTCTCCACGGTAGGAGGGGGATTGGGAGGTAATCTTAGTCTAGACTGTGTGCTCCTTGCAGCAGGAGGGATCCACACCAAGTCATTAATCACCCACTAGTGACAGTGGAAACCTTCTGCCCCTCATAAGGACAACATAACTCCTGACAATGAGAAGAAGTATGGAACTAAGAAACCAAATACAATGAGACATTTTGCCTTAGTTTATGTTCCTCTCATAAGAAGGCTGACCAGGCCAGTCTCAGTGGAGGGGAACAGCCATTTTGGTGCAGCTCCCTGACTCCATCCTCCAGCAGGAATGGACATTACATCGTCAGCTTCACTGGGAAGGAGTCAATGAGAGACACTGGCTGTCTGCCGGTCACACCTACCTGCCTCCGTGAAGGATCATTATGTACCTCATTTAGGTAATAACACACTTCTGGGGGGAAAAACCAAGATGCAGTAGCAAGAATAACAAATGACCACTCCTAGGGTTAATGCCACAAGAAGCAAATTAAATATGTTGGAGTACTATATGAATTATGTGTCATTAATTATTCAAATATCATCATGAACATGGACACCTGTCATGAAAATTCATGATAGTGTATGACAAATGATACGTTGCCATCACACATGAAGGGATTTCAGTAAGCTAGGTTATAAGGCATATAACATCATAACACATTGCATAGTAAGCTCATTTTGCCATGAATGGTCATTGAGATTTATGACCATTCATAGTTATTACAGATGTAATGTTTATGACAGTTCTATGAAGGCTTAGCATTTATCTTTCAAATAGATTGTTCCCTATTTTCCAAACCTGGTACTAAAGAGTCAAGTGCTCCAGTCAATTCACCGCACGTTGCCCTTGATTTGATCAGACCTGCTATACAAGGATGTCACAGGAAAGAGGCACACAAGACCAGACAGAGCAGGAAAACACAGGGAAATGGGACCTTTAGCATTAACATGCATTTGCATCCCAGATCTGGGGATGGTCTCAATCCGATTGATTAATAGAGACAGGGCTTTCTGAGCCATAACAGGGCGTCTGCACAGGTTAAGTGGTGCTTAGATTGTTTTATATCATGTGTGATTAGAGGATGAAGCTGGAGAGTTTGATCGTTTAGGATTCATGACCCCCCTAATCGCAGGGGGCCTTTCGATCCAACCTGCCCTGGCAACTTCAATCAGACATAGGTACCTGTGCTAGTTTAACACTGTCAAAGTCACTGAGGAACATGAAACACTGAGAGAGCGGAGGCAGAGAGTAAACCGCTTCATCACATAAAAAAATATGATACATTGATATAAATATCATTATGATATTCATGTTTCTTATTGTCAAAGAGAAAAACAGTTTGAGGGGAGGGACCACAACAGAATTCAAACTATTCTATGAAATAGCAGATGAGTTGAGTTTAATCAGCCATCTAAAGCAGGGACAGATGAACAGATACTCAAAATATCCATTTCAGTGTGCAAAACAGCTCTTGCCACAACCTAACAAATGACTCCAGATCTTAACATTGTAGATGTTCACAAGCTTCTACCAAATACAAGAAACTTATTTTGAAAAATAAATACAGTATGTCCCTTGTTAATAAATCTTTCTTCAGCATGTGATTACAAAAAAAGGGTTAGAAATGTTGTTAACATCTTATTTACACCCTATAGTTCAAGATCATAGGTTACCAAAGGTTTTCATAATTTCATCCAACTCCAAACTCTCTGGGGTATAGCATAATTATCTACATCATCAAAAACAATCATGGCCGCATAAATTTGACTGCTTGTCTACACCCCATTGTCCCTTGCTTATTATTCGTCACTTGCACAGATAACACACTATTAACATCACAAAGGAGGGGGAATAATGGAGTCGCCCAGCTGGTGAAACAGGGACACAATAATAAGTGTGACAAGCCACAGTCAGTTGTCTGCTACAAGATCATTTTGAAATGTGAGTGTATAGAGCAACTATAACACAGACAGAGTACTGTGTGTAGGCCTGCTGATGTCTAACATGGTTATAGGAACATTTGATCCACTTCAGAAGCACCTGCCCCTAGCTGTCCTTAGATAATCATCAATACTTAACCTTCTCATCTAAAGCCTGCTGGCAGAGTAGAGTTGCTGGGTTCTGTGACCAGCAAAGAAAAATAACATGAGATGGCCTGTCAGCCCCCACTCTCCAGATACTCTCAGTCCCCCCTCTCCCAAAATTGAAATAGTTGACATGACAGTTACACTATCATAGCAGTCTATTAGCTCATACTGTATCCTGTGTCTGAACTCTAGCATATGTCTACTTTTCCTGTGCTGAGACACTGCAAATCCCTGGCAGCTCATATATCAAGGGAGATTCTCACAGCACTGCTCATCTTCCCTTTTGAATACACCGGGTAAGTATTTTAATTAGTTGGCTAATTGTCTAAGTAATTGGTAGACAACTTAGCTCAAAGAGTAATCAATCTCTACAAGGCTATGTTCTATCACATCAAAGGATCTGTAATTAACACTGCTAACCGTGGGATGGTCTTTGACTGAGCTGGATAGCACTGGGGCGTATGATCACAGATACCACCAGGCTGAAGAGATGGATCTGAGAGGCCTCAAATGAGCAGTGAGAGGGGTTATCACTATAGACACAACAAGCCCACTCCAGGCTTAAACCCAAACACATTCAAGACAGAAACAGTCTCATGCCTTATACATTTGACATGATGCAATAATTGCATTTAGCAGACAAAGGTAATGGTCACTAAATTAAAACAAGGAGGTCATACATAGTTAAGAATTTGTATGGTTTCCTCCTTAAAGGTTTGAATCCATTTTCTTTGCTGCTCTGAATAAGACCCACATGGAGTAAGGACTTAATTTCTAAGACAACTGGTTGAAGCAATAAATTGGTTTGTAATTGTGGATATTGTCATGAAACACTGTGAAGGTTGGTTTTAATGGTTTGTGCAATTGTCTCAAAATGAGTAAGCTAAAGTATGATCTCAAAGCCTACCCAGAAATTGGTTGTGGAAATAACAAAAATGTTACCTGAAGAATCTTCTTTGCTCTCTCTCCACTTGATTGAGACAGCCAAAAAAGAGCAATTCATTTCCAATCTAATTAATTTTCTAACGAATAAACATTTAGATATACCCAGTATCAATTTCAGTTTGCTCCACCGCTCTACCCCAGCAGTAAGCAATTATACATTTGGGATGAAAAAGACTAATCATGCCTCAAATTTATCCATTTAGGGCATTTTTAATTTCCCTATTGTAGAAAACAAGATGTATAATGAACAATTATACAAACAGTCAATTTCAATGCTATGTTGAAGACTTAATTAAAATGACTAATGAAAAATGTGCTGCTTACAGTGTAGAAATGTACTTATCAATTTCCAAAAAAGAGAAATGCTTTGCCTTCATGCAAGTCAATGGAAAGTGACCTGAATTACAACAAAAACCATTCTATTTACAAACAGAGAGAAGTAGAGAGAATACAATAAGTTACCCTAAACCCCAAGTATGCAATTCATGCTGAAAAGAATGTGATACAAAATGTGATTGTGTAATACATTGTATTACACTGTAATTCATTGTTTACCTAGCGTTAAGACATTTGTCCATATGATTACACAGCAAAATGTGAAAATATAGTGAACACTTTTGGTCTATGTCAATGATTTGTGGCATTCTGTATGTGAACCCGGGTTTTACGAATCAGTGTGGATCACATTGACCCACTATAGGTTATAGTGTGAACACCACTCAGTAATTGAGTACAATGACAATGAGAATGGAAGGATAGTACACGACAAAGTATACTGCAATGAAACCGGTCACTGGAGTTAGAAGATGTGAATAACCTATTGATTCCAGGGCTAGATCAGACATAACAATCCATCTCTTGTTCATTTCCTCTGATGCAATGTTTCTTCATCGACATTATTCACTGGGCACTTTGCGGCAGGGCAAAGCCGGAGTTCAGTATGAGTTTTCTTTGGAATAACATATCATCTCATCTATAAACAGGCTTATTCAATGTGCAAGAATGGGCGTCAAACTTACAGCAGCCAAAAAGGCTAATTATGATGAAGTGTCCAGAGCAGAGCAGGCATTGGAGGACATGCACTCCCCTGAAGGGATCCCCTCCCCCTCTGTCCCTCTGGCTCCTTGCAGCAAGTCCCAGGCCACAGAGTGGTACTGACAGATTGACAAATAAGGTTAATAAGTACTTTCCACTTCTCCTAAAGGCTAATCAAATATTAATCCTTGAGGTGTGGTCAGCAGAAAAAATAACAAACAATTGGTAGAGGGGAATTGATTGAATTGATTCTCTCTTGCAATGTTAGAACCCATTCAAATTCCCTCTGCATCTTGGGGAGCAATGCACGGTTTAGAGAAGCACCCTGTGACAGGTCACAATAATACCATTGGCCTATGATTACACTGCCTAAATACGTTATTTCAAGAATGTATGTAAAGAAAATGTAGCCATTTCTGTTTTTCAAGCAATTGTGTTTTATAGCTTATCATCAGGAATCCAATGAGCTAATAGTATCAAGTAGCTTTGTATCCATGGAGGAGATATACAAATGAAACTATGTAATGTGACAAAACATGAATGACACCTAGAAGCAAGGCTAAAACTGAACCTTAACAGACAAACCATTGGCAATGAATTGGTATTACTATGACTCTCCTTTTCTCCCACATAGCTCGCACTAATCACAAGCCCCAGGACATCTCAAGGCCTAGTGGACCATGTGAGCAGAGCCACACACTCACGTACTGATAGGACAAAATTGGATCCAGTGAGAATGCAAAGAAGCTTATCAGCCAACACTTCCAGGCAGTGCTCCCTCCTAGAGCATATGTCAACATCATTTATTAGATGTGGCCAGGGACTAAATTATGTATGATCACAAAACGAAAAAGGAAAAAAAAGAATCTCACCCAGCAGGTGAGTAAAATAATATTTGGAAAGAGTATGAAATTATTAATAGTAGCCCTTGAGGGAGAATATTTGTTAACATTATCTGGTAAGTCATTTGCAATGCTTCAACTCCATAATTAATCATATGGGACATTGAATCATAATGATACAATAGGCTAGAGTGGAGGCTTTGAGTAGCATTTAAAAAAAAGAGGACTTTCATCATAGAAGTTGACTATCATAGGCATATCTCTCTCTGGTTCTGTATATGATAGAGGTATTTAATGTCTGACTCATTTTCAAATGTGTATTGGTACAACACGAAGCTAATCATGCATTTTGAAATCTAGATCCAGTTTACCACTTTAAATCTAATTTTTTTTTTTATTACAGGATTTACAGTTGGAATTGGAAACCTGTTAGTCAGAGTATTTCCACCAGTCCATCCTAACATACATTAAATACTTAATAAGTAGCTATATTGCCAGATGAGCAATTCCTCAAGCAAAATTCTGAGATAGAGTGTAATTGACTCTCCATCTAACAGTATGGAACAAATCCCACTAGCAGAAGGAGTCGACAAATTGCATTAAAAACACTCAATTGGCCCAGGATTGGATAGAAGCTCATGTCCTTCTTTATCCCATTAAACATGAAACAGTTTAATCTGCAAAACTTGCTGACACACTGGGAAATGCTCCGTTTGTGTTTGCTAAAAAACATCAAGCCAAAATATGTCCTTTTTGAATTATACGGTAACTTCAACTGCCAATAGCTAACAACAGAACAACAAGCCCACTATCAATATATATTCATAATCATCAGTCGTCATCAATAGCAGCATCATGAAATAACATTGTCTTCAGACAATGAATGATAAACAACAGTAGATCATAACATGCTTCAGCATTCCCAAATGTACGGTGTAATGTTAAAGAAAACAAAGACTCAAACTGTCAAATCATCCAAGTTTTTTCCCCAAAGGCTTACCCGATTTGTACATGTTCCGCTCCTTTTGATTACATGTAAACAGGTTTTGACATGGGTCTGGTTAAAATGTGTAAGACATGCTGAAAAAGGAAGGGAAATGCCTGTGCAAAACTGAAACTGTCAACACGCAGTACCTGCTTTAAATCTGTTCCCCATTTCAAGCAATCTGTGGGAACCAGGCCTGTGGAGTCTAATCCTGTTTTCATCCGTACCCCCCTCCTCTGTATCACACTTTCAATTCCACTTGCTGGTGCCTTTGTGTGATTTTCATTTGATCTTGCTTTTAAAATTCAAAATCTATTCAAGGTTTTTTAGTTGGTTTCATGCTGTAGCCGTGAAGCCCTATTTATGTTCTAGATTCGGAATTGCAAATCAAGAGTGTATGATTTAGGGGGGATGCAAGTGCAAAATTCTCTGGCATCACCTTTTATGATTGTGTAGGTTTAAAATGTTAACAAGGGTGTTTTAGCAGACTGATTTGTGCAGTATCAGCCTGTCATTGGCTGCTTGGATCCATCTCAAGCAGCTGTTTTTGTGGCATATAATAATCAGGATAAACTTACTCTTTGAAGACACACCATTGTATCAGCTCAGGTGAGGCCTGTACCATAGAAATAGAATAGCAATTCTAACTCTATGGTCTAGACTCCAGACAACATGTTTACAGGCAACACCCTACCACAAGAGACCACCAAGGATATACATGTCACTGTGAATGATGGGATATCCTTATTCTGAGAGACCTCTTTGTTCTTCTCTTCTCACCACAGAAAGAAACAAGTACTGTATACTCCTCCAACATGCTGTAATAAAGATCCCAGGGCTAATAGCTGCCTTTCTTAGCAGCAGGAGTGGCCAAGGAGAGTGACCCATGAACTCTAAAAAGGTGAATAAAATGGTACGGTACCATAGGTACAGTACAAATTATCCAGTCAGCAGACAAGTTGTACATGGGCCACATCCGGATGCCAGTTGAAAACAGACATGGGCCAGATTTGGGCCGTCATTACTCTGCTGACAGGGTATTGTTTTCACCTGAAAAACTACCCAGTCAGCAGACAACTGTGGGCCAGATCTGGTCTTGTGGTGGCACATATGGCTCAGTGCTGGAAACGGCAAGTATTATATGGGACAGACCTGGTCTGAATGTGGGGGGCCAGCTGTGGGTGAGAGTTGATAATTTGCTATGTGTCAGCTCTGGTACAGTATGAGGAATGTGGCCCTGATACACTCCTTTAGTAACTGGTCCATCTTTGGTCTGAGTGTGGTTGACCAGTGCTGGGGGAAAAGTCTGAACTGGGCCATCCACACGCTGGCCCAGGTCTGGCCCTTTCAAGGCAAATATAAGGGAACCAGAACCGGCCAACTTCTAGCCAAGGGTATAAAGTTATACCTGGGCCACATCCAGATGCCGATAGAAAACAGAGATCTAACAAATCTGGGCCATCATGACTCTGCTGACAGGGTACTTATGAAAGAATTAATGCGATTATTACAATATACAAATGTGTCAATTCACCACCTGCTTAACTAGAAGAGTTGTCTGTGTAGACCTCTGAGATGAGCACTGAAACTAAATAACCTTTTCTTCATTCCAAACAGAGTTTTGAAATGTCAGCATGTATTACATAGAATTACCACAGAGTGCTTTGCAAAGAAAGAGCTGTATGTAAAACAATGGGAATTCTTTGTTAAAGCCTTACAATACATAACACGTATTATGTCTATATGCCCCAGTATTAATGACTTTAATGTAATACTATATGCTGCACTAAGATTTGGACAAGAAGGAAAAAGCATCAGATATCTCAATCCTCCTCTAAATTACTTATCACATAGACCTACTGTACCTTTGGATATGAAGGTTGATAATAAAAGCACTCAGTAAAAAGACCAAATCAAGTCCATAAAATCCCTGAAATATACCAACTGATACAGGCGCCACACTGAATCGAGAAAACTAACTTTGGATCTATTGAATAAATTCCCATGAGCAATTTATGCACAGAAATTTAATATTGCTCCAGACCCTCATACTTTCTGCAAACAAATGGCTATTTCTCCATTGAATTAAAATTCCAAAGAGCACATCATACAGTAGTCACCTCATATCATGAAGTCATTTATATTCACAAGTCATGGGCATTAACATTCAAAAAGGATATACCATGCTGTTTCTTTAAATGTCATGGAGAAATAAACAATGGAATAAACATATTTATGAAATGTATCAGGATACATCAGTCTGAGGTACAGTATGTGAGCCTTTGATCATCTTTGAAGATTTGTTTTGGGACAAGTTGGAACTGATAATGTTATTATGGAATAACAACATAGCTACCTATTGTACCACCAAATACTGTGGCCTGATACCCTGCCAGAGATGCAGGTGAGCTATGGAAACTCAATCATAATAAGCCCCACTTCCAGTCCTTCACTGTTGACATTTCTGTTGATAGTGACATTGGAAGTGATAGCGATGACATGGACTATTACTTCATTCTGTGTGAGTCTTCTTTATAGGACTTATCATCAACATTTCAATGGGTTGAAGGGATGGCCTGTCATGGCTGACACAGATCACATTTCAGAGATGTTTTCTCTGCCGCCTCAGTTGTTTGTGGTCATGCCCGACTGCTAGATCTGCTGAAACATTACAAACGGTCCATCAGTGTTCAAGCACCACTGAAAAATAAGCATTCAAAAAAGTACTAAATCTAATGGACGTAGGGTCATTGTGTCAATATGACTACTGTAATAGTGTGGTCACATCACTGACATTGTGAAAGTGAGTTGTGTCCTTTTTAGAACCATTACTAAAGCACCCTGAGTCGAATAACACTGACGTTGTTTACTATGATATTACAGGGAGGTTATAATAAAATGCTTTGTTGCATTAAAATTGCACAGGGAAATATTAGCTTGCACCTCAATCCCTTTTACTCTAATGGATTTCCTGGGCATTCTCTCAAAGCACATACTTCTGTGTAGAGGCAGGCAGGTATTTCCATAAATACAACGCAATAATTAGAGCAGAAGGTCATAGACTATGAATTCATAATTTCCCTTCACAGCATACATCATTGAATGAAAAAATAGAAACAGAGAATAGGCATTTACAATTATTTTGTATTCTCACTTTATGTATAATGTTATAAGTAGGGGGGTTTTCAGGCTGTTGAGTGGTCCACTATGTATTTTTTCATAATCCAGGCAAACATGTTGAACTTTTTAAATATTTGTTTCATAAGCATTGTGTGCCTGGTCTTGTCCTCTGTCTGCAGAGAAACAAAGTAATACAAGCATGTTCTACCTTTAAGTGGATAATGGATATGGTATTGGGTTTTCCCATCACATTAAGAGGTTAATTTGCTCTGGTTTCATGGTTAGTTATTGATGGCCAGCCTGGATATTTGCATTCACCACGCTTTTTATTGACAGAAATGATTAATATACCGCCAGATCAAACAGGATGGTCAGTCAGAAGTGAAGTTGTAGTGCTTAAAGGCTGAGTGTTGAAAGTAAATGCTTGATTTATCCCAAAAGCACAAACTATAACGCCAAGGCCATACTCTACATCCTGCAGACTTAGTCAATCAGCTATTATAAGAACACCCTGTAAATTCTGCCGCACTGTACATTGTGCATGTGCAACTGTCTAAGATTAACACCAGTATAGCTAGAGGTAAAATTATTGATTCAGTCTAAAACAAGCATTGCAGTAAACATACAAAGAAATACTTCCACCAACCTGATGTTTGGTGTTTGGAATGATATGCTTCCTGACTGGTGGGAGATCTACAGTATGGCGAGAGGTCACAGTGCCCCTGATCCAGCATGTCCTGCTTTGATCCAGTCTGATCTGCCCTACCTGGAAAGCAAAGAAGAGGAAAAGGAAGGGGAGATTCTTCACGGCCATGTATCTGCTCCTGACCACAGATTTGGTTTCCTCTCTGCCAACATCCTGACAGCCCTGGAAAATCTATTATTTCGGTTTTCATCCCTCCGTCAAGAATGGACTCTTGTCAGATTGGGTTTTTCACTGTTAAGTTCACCTAACTTTTTCCCCTAACTCTATCCCATTTTATCAGTCAGTGAACAATTATTCAACTTGCAAGATTGAAGGAGAGGTCATATAACTTTAGATTGATTGCTGATGTACAGGAGGTTGAACACTTCACCATTTGCATTAACAATTAGGAAATAATGGGACAGTATTTCACTCATCAGGTAGAGCTTTGACACTTGCAGTCAGAGACAATTGCATTTTCGTCTGAGAAATGTGTTCATAAAACATACTGTTCATGATTCTTAGAGATCTCCTTTAAAGTTTCGCCCTCTCATCTCTCACTAATTCCAAGTGGTTGTGCCCAAATGTGTATAATTTCACATCCACTGATTCACACGGCATGTCACCAACTCAGAATGAAGTATACTTATGTTCAAAGGAGTTCTAATGTGGAGTGATGAGGGGGCCTACAGTAGCTCAGAGCAGTTGACACACAGCTGTCTTTGCTATAAATCTTGCAAATCCACTACAAAAAAGCCTTCTCTCTTGTGACTTCTTTGTGTGAACTTTCCTCTACAACATGAAGTTATGGTGGAAACATGAAAGGAACGATAGCTACTACCAAATGTACAGTATGAACTGATGACTAACACTCTGTAGATAATAATATTTCCAATGACCTACTAAACAAAGCAATTGTTTCAGGATTCTGGCTTTTGGTACAAAAAAACAATTACATAAGTAAACAAATTAGACACATATGGTTACCAGACCTCTCTTACCTCACTTAATAACATGCATGACCTTGTCGAAGTTCCTCTATCTGCAAGCTTTGTCTGCGAAGGTTATTACATAATTGTATGATTGCATTTGTCATTTGTGTTCACCCTTGGGGTCAAGAACAAATTACAGCACTCAGTGTGTTAGCTTTATATTCTGTCTGTCTGCAACACAAACCATAGCAAAAGTTCATATTTTCTGTGTAATGAATGTTACATTATTTATGCCATGAATTATGGATGAACTTGAACAGAACTGCACCGTTCTGATAGGGAATAAGCTTGTAATCAATCCCTGTCTATTGTATCTCTCCAACAAAACCGTCATTAGTGACTACTTCTTTCTCTCTCAATAGAGATTCTAATCATCTTAAAATAACCTAACTAACCCATACAGTACACCTCAACAATAGAGGCTATTATCAGCAACGAGGGTATAGATTACAATTCTATAAATTCTATACTGTAAGCATTATTATGATATTCTACCTGTCTGATGATACAGATTCATACAATCGAGGAACCCTGGTTCAATGAATATTGGAATGCATGCAGCACCATTGTCGGTGGTTAATACTATGCACAAGATACCAAAGAGAATGCAAGTTAAATGACTTTTGAGTTCTTTGAATTAATACAATTTGTAACTTCTAATGCACTGCTATGGAGCCTTGAGCTGAGATAGTGAGGAAACACTATTCATAGTGTTTTTCAACCTCACTCCACTTTATTAGCTGATTTGATTCCCTATTCTTCTTTTAGTTGATTCAATACATTCCCTATTTGCATAAAACTGTCCGGTAAGATTATCTTCACTTATTCGATCTATCCTAAGAGTCACCTTGTTCAGGATCTTATATGAATAATGAGATTTTAAATTGGAATACACTCGCACAGAGAATGAACCATTTACAGTTAATTCATCTCATTGAGGTACATTGCTTAGAGGTATTGGAGGGTTTAGATTTTCATTCAAGCATCATATTTAACAGTGTCTGCTTCCCCCACTTTACTGGCATTGAAATTTAAATGGCCTGAATCTGACAGATCCAATATTGCGGGCCACAGTTGCTATTTTCCTGAGAGCAAATATATTGTCAAAATCCCTTTATTCACAGAAAATGAAGAGGCAGAAAGAGAGTGATCACACAGAGGTCCTTATTCCTGTGGCTCTTCCTCTTATGCATATCTCAATGGAATGCACCAGTATTCTTTACTGGACCTATTTATAGATATACTGATCCACATCAGGTGGTACTGTATTGCTATGTTCTCAGCTCTCAGGAGATTGATTTTGAAAATAATGTTTTGTAATTCTACCCATCTATGGTGCATGATGAATCAAAATATCTCACAACATTGTGTGTGTGTGTGTGTGTGTGTGTGTGTGTGTGTGTGTGTGTGTGTGTGTGTGTGTGTGTGTGTGTGTGTGTGTGTGTGTGTGTGTGTGTGTGTGACAGAGAGAGAAAGAGAGAGAGAGGGTGGGGTTAATTGGCTTTTTATGACTCCAATTAAATAACATTATGCATATACTGGCTTAACGGCTTATATGTGGCCCCCATTAACAATGTCCTCTTGATTGGTTCTTGGGCTTAAGGTCTCCTACAGCTCAGCCACTGCTTGTCATGGAGTTTAAACCCATATACTCAAAAAATAACTGAAACTGAGAATAAAAAAATAAAAAAAAGTTTTTATTTGATGTACTTCAAAATCCTGAGAAAGATGAATACCTCTGTCAGGACACTACCTATGGCCAAACAAACTTGCAGGTTGTCTACCTTTAATGACAATTAAATGAAATAAATCTCATCATTAAGGCACTGGTCTGTTATATTTAAAAAGCAAAGGCGGTGGAGAGAAAACAAGCATGTGCCTGTCCTGAAGCAGCACTCCTGAGGTGTTAACTAATCTCTGGTGGCCAGTCTATGCACTGCCTCCTCTAATTGCTCCCTGTATTTCAGTCTGGAGTGAGAGCAGCCATTGTAGCGAGCGCCCAGCCAGCCCCCAGAGGTCTCACACCTTCATTATCACTCTTTATTGCACAACCTTATACGGGCACTCAGCACCAAACAGCCTGGCCGTTAAAAATAGAGCCTTCTCCTCTCCTCTCCTTTTGGTGGTTTCAGTTTTAATTACCAACATAGAGCCAAAGCCAGAGTCCTCAGCAGGCTGGGCGTTTTTGTTCACTAATTAAAGCGAGGAGGGAGTTTATTGAAGGGACCCTGACTCTGCTCTCTCATCTATTATTAAGAGGGCAGGACAAATCATTTTCAAATTTAAACGCTGAAACCTGTCCAGGGACAGGCACAGGGGCTGGATGGTTGGGGGAAGGTGGAGCAAGGTGGAGCCGAGGACCCGGGAAGGCTGTCAGGAAGCAGTATCGGAGGGGAGAGAAAGGGAGGGATTTTTTAAAGGATAAATACAGCCTCACATCTTCCATTGAAATACACTATCAAAGGGGGAGGTAAAGTGGGTCCATCCAGCCTTACTATCAGTCTGTGAGCACACTTAAACTTTGATTACAGTGGAAAGCCCTATCCACTACACTACATGTGTTACCACACCAGTATTAACAAAGATAATGCTGTTCTCTCTGCATTTATTGGTGGACGCCCTCTGTGTGCTCTGGGTAAACAGTAGGCATAAATACCAAAACAGCAGGTTGGTAATGTGAGAGCTCAACTTCCGGGCAGATTGATGTTCTCAGTGATTCTCTAACCCCCCCCATGTCTCACACTCCTAATTGTCTAAACAGCCATGACCCTGACAGCTGCACAGGTACCATTGTGAAAGGACTCCATTCAGACTGAATTGGAGAAACACAGTGGGCTGGAGAAACACAGTGGGCTGGAGAAACACAGTGGGCTGGAGAATGGGACAGACAGCTGAAGACAACAGGCTATGGCAAAGACAAATAGAGGTGGTCCAAAGTAGACAACCTCTTAGTAATAAACAAATACATACATAAATGAAAGAATTACTAGAATCATGTAGTCACACTTTAAACAGTGCATATCTTATAAAGACTTCATTAAGCTTTCATAAACTCTGTGTAAGGCCTACAGTACATAGCTGCAAAACCATTTTATACTGTAAGCAAATATGATACGAGATAAAACGCTAAAAGGTCATTAGGTGCTTTGCCAAATGTGGCATAACCGTTGTGCCACCTATTATATAGTATGACATTTGCCTAAAAAGGATATGTGAAGCATCTATGTAGGCCTTAAAAAAAAAGTTTATAAAGGCTTTGTAAAAACTTAATGACCTATGCTTTTCTTTAAGTGTGAGACACAAGGTACTATAAAATTCTCTAAGGTGTGTCACTACAAATAATCATAAAAATGATTCAAAGGTGTACATGGACATTGAGCCTGAATCTCACTTACTGTAAAGATCTTTGGATCTGGTTTTCTAACCTTCATAAGATGAGGTGCAGTGAACAGAAAAGGAAAAATAATGAATTTAGCTGGGGTGAGGAGCCAGTGAATCTTCCCTTGGCCTAACAAGCAGCTCGCATCCTTAGGGCAATTAGTCACTGTCAAATGGGGGCAAATGTAGAACCCTCTGCATGCTTGTTAAGTAAAAACCTACATAGAGGTCATTGACATTAAAGACAAATGCAGTGTAACCACTGAGCTATAGAACATTTTCCAAGGTAAAATAAATCCCTCACTAAAATGTATCTGTCTTAGGTCAGATAGCTTTGAATTTTTTATATATATAAAATATCTGCTGTGCTTGTATATAACTGACAAAATAAATGGACAGGTTCAATTATATAAATCATCTCAGGTATACAGTTATCTAAAGTAATCTGAAGAATTAAATAAATCCTGCAGTTTATATACATGATAAGCTACATGAAGAAGGTGCTTAGGATGGATGTAGGAAAGGTCTCAGTTCACAACAATAATTTGGGAGTTTCAGATTGCTAGTAGAGAGTGAACAGACATTGGGTCTCAACCTGTTCTGAATTTGGTTTAATAATGATGTAAAAGCAAAACGTTTCAGGAAATATTAGAGCTATGTATATCTGGAGACTGAAGACTGTTTGTAATGTGGCTTTCTTCTCCCCTTACTTTATAAAACTCTGTCATGCCATTGTGTCCCCTATGCTCACACACTGCATGCTCCAAAACCAAATAAAATGACACTTTCTGTCACTTTATATGGTACTTTTAGGTCTGCACACTTGTATTGATTTGTAATTACTACTAAGACTTTTCTATTTGGACTCCTGACCCCTGCAGTTAGGCCTATGTCAGATGGAACACATGGTGACCTAAAGTACATTTACGGTACTTATTTTTAGTTTCTACGATTCTAATACTGTGGTTTTTTTCATTCTTTGACAAGGTTGATTATATTCAATTAAAATGTCACAGATCAAAATATTAATTTAATTTCAATACTGGAACAAAGTCCTTGATAGATTCACTGATATCAGTCTAAATACTATGATCAAAAACTATTGGGATTATTGTATGGCCTCATCCAACTTCACCTAAATAGGAAAGATATATTGACCAAAACATTCCTCTATTTTCATCAGATAGCAAACAAATACATTTAGGCTACTGTGGCATAAAATTGAATTTAACAGCCTTTCAATGTGTCCGATTGTTTAATTTCACTATTTATATGCATTAGATAGGTACATTTCTTTCTGGGATGGATTTTTCCAATATATAGAGGGGAGGATATATAGGTCAGAGACCCCAACGCCTTATCAGTAATTCACCATTGCCTGGTTATTAAGGACAGCTTAGGTGGAGAGGGCTGAAGTACCAGGAGGGGTTAAGGTGAATTGATTGCCTGTGGACATGTTAAACATGACCCTGTCAGGCCTCCACTCCACTCCTAAAATGCGCCAACCTGTGCACCTCAATCCAAGTAATCAGCTGTAGAGAGGCTTTAATAAAATTCAGAAAGCCCAGAGAACTTTCCCCCAGGGACTGTTTTCGACCAACTTGGAAGTAATCGAAACCTGCGGCAAGAGACATTTGCACTGTGTTATCGCAGGATGCATGGAGAATGCTTCGCGCTCTGAGCCTTTATAAAAAGCTTACAGTTGCTCGAAAACGTAATTGTTTATGAGTGTAATAGAAGCGTATGGGTTGTTGTTCAACGTTAAACACATCGGAGGGTAATCACGGGAGTGTCTGTTACTCCGTTTACCAGGTTCAGATGCGGCAGCTTGCAGCAGAGGGGCAGTGGGAGGATAATTACGGGGTAACTTGGGCTCAATCTGTCTGTGGGCGCCCTCCCTCTTTGAAGGGGTGTTTCCCTTGATTAGCCAAACTCAGGGTGCAGCCCCCTCTGCGAACGGCAGATTGAAGTTCATCACAGGGGTCTCAGCTGCCAGTGTGTTGCGATGAATTGCCTGCTGTAAGAAGGTGTTGACAGGAGCAGCTGGACATCAGAGAGTGATGAAAAGAAAGGGAAATTCATGGGGACCCCAGACAGAACGGTCCACTGGGGAAACAGAGAATTGGTCATCTGCTGGTGGAGGGCAGAACTGCAGCCAGGCCTGAGGGTGTGATGCTGTTTATCCATAATGTGTCCCTCATAATGGATACTTTACAGTGTATTTTGGGTAAATGTACCGTTACTGTATGTCATTCGGTTGCTGCAATCTCCTCAATGTAGCTTACCAGGTACCACTGATCTTTATGTCCAAATTAATGATTTAGATATCTGATGTTATGGCCAGAATTGTCTCAAATCCATTATTGTGTAACTAGAAAACAATTGCTACATTTCTATGTAACAACATGTTAATACAGTGTTGTATACTACTAAACTAATAACAATCCTACATTGGTATTGAAAAGCTTTATTTTGCACCTCAGGTATGGCAAGTATGGAAAACATGATAAGACAACACACTGAAATATTGCATAAATCTTCAGAATGACTGTGCAATATTGGACAACCCATTTAGGGTGGTAGTAAAGGTGATATAAAAATACATCGCACACTCATGTGTCTGCTTACTCTTGCACAAGCGCATGCAGGTCATCGTCACTATGTTATAACTAATTCTAGTGAGAATGAGGAATTATGGTGTGTGTTTTGGTAAAGAGAGCTTGTGCCCTGAGGTGATGAAAGACTATATTGGTGTGATTCTACCATTCACTGTATTAATGAACTGCCTAAAGGTGCAAATTAGGTTTTAATGGGTGTTACTTTACTGGGGTGGTTCTACCACACACAAAGCCCCCCCATTCACCAACATCATTTTTCTGTCTCTGTAAGAAAAAGCAATTACAGTTTATGACCACTGCAATATTGCACAAATGAAATGCAAAAACATCATCATTTTAAACTTATTAAGATAAGATTGCACATTTATTTTGGTGTATTGATACTCAGCAGAAGTCATTTCTCTAAGATGGAATACCTCTCTCCAGTGGCAAATCTCTTTTTCCACATGGTGGTTGGTTTGTGATCAAGCCCAAACGTTCCCCTCTTTTTGGGTCATGTTCCCTGCTGTATGAATCCCCTTTTCCTGCTTAACTCACATTCAATATATTATTCACATGATAGACTTATGAGAACAGTCATTGCATTCAGGCTACCCTTCACCAACGTCACTTGATTACTTCTTTGCAAAGGCATATTATATGAATATGTTGGGTTTAGTCCTATTGAGAGAGATGTAGTGAGAGCCATTCCATTGGTGCCTAACGTGTCTGTGTTTTGTGAACGGGGCTCCCTGGTTATGATAACATGGTCTCTCAGCATCCCTGACACCAGCCACTACTTAATTAGCTGCCATCAGCCTAGCCCTGGAGGAGAGAGGGAGGGACTAATGATTGATGACAAAACTGCCAGGAAAGAACCTCTGACAAAACATTACATGTCACCCTGTGTACTCTTTAGACATGAAGAACTGGTGTATTTTCCCCTCCTTTAAGCAACCATAGATTATTTATGATATCAAAACTGATTAAGCTCAGATTTGTTTATCAAGCTCTGTTGATTATACCCAGATGGAGCTGTGTGATACTGTTTGTTTGCGTTCCTAAATCACACTGTTGCCCCTCACTGTGGAAACGCTAAGCCAAATACAGAGCAGATAGGCAAACAGTAATGTCAGCCAAGCAAAGGAGTGTCCAAAGTCTATGGGGAAATTTGAAGAGGCATGTCTCTCTGTATCTAATGGTTGAATTGCATAGCATTTTTTATGGCTTGACACCTCCGCTAAAGCTCTGGGTGTATTACAAAATCAATTGCTTTATTGATCTATAACTAATTAGGGGAAGATAAACGGTCCTACCGCACAAATACTGGCCTTCTGATGAGCCAGATATATTAATTCAGTATTGGTGGATTTGAAGAGATCTTTAAAAGGGATATCTACTACAGTAGCAGCTTCTCAGAACATGTCAGATATTGTGTTGTGTTATGATGGTCATATTGCATTTTTCACACAACACATTTCTCAGGCTGAATGTACAATGTCATTATTTGTCAATTATTCGTAGGTTTGGGCCAATTTACTACCAGATCCTAAAAAATGCCTCTTTCTTGTCTCTTGTGGTGTAACAGTCGCGAGTCATCAAACCCTAATTAGTTTCAGCTGACAGGGGGTGCCCCTCAGGTCAAAGATCATGACTGATGTCATGAGGATGGTGGTGAGTAGACAGGGTCAGGGAACAGCCAGGTGATTAGCACCCTCATTACAGAGGAGTTGCTGCTCTTAAGTCACAGCTCTGACTAAACTTGGTTCATACTGTATATTTTGTATTCTAATCATTATAATCACTTGTAGATGTCATGCTTGAAAAGACAATTTGAGCTGTTTGTTTGCCCCTTTCATGTCCCTGGATGGTCTTATAGTAGGATACCAGTCCTACACTGGTAACTAGGGGCTCCCTCTGCAGGTAGGTCATGGAACTGTGCTTACATCATTGCCCTCACTGCAACACAACACTTGTCTTCCACAGACAAAATGCTCTCAATGCTTGATTTGTCATAACAGATGTTCCAAACTATTTCCCTGGAAGCCTAAAATCTGAAGAAGTAAATTAATAACCACTCCCTCCCATTTTAAGTCCCCCAGACTCAATTTTTAGCCAGTACTAAGTGCCCTTGTTGACTCAATTGGATTAGCATTAATATGTAAACACAGGAGGTAAGAGGAGTAATCCTCTAATGAGAAGAAAAAAATTGAAATAAATAAGTAAAAATGCCATGTCTCCCTTTTAAACTGAGGCGCGTGTCGTGTGTAAGCTGGATTGATTGAAATTGGGTCTTAAAGTTTAGACCAGAAGATGTTCGAAGGCGACTGTTTTGACCATTTGGTGGTAACGTAATTACCCGTTTGTAACTTAGTTGGATAATAGGAGTCTAGCCTCTGGGGGATAAGACAAAGACTTGTTAATTATTAAAAGCTTACATCAGCCAAGCGCTAGAGAGTTGCAATTATTAATGTTGTTGTTCTTGTTTGTGCTTAAACACTACCGCTGCTGTTAATATGCTCATTAACCAAAATGAATGATTTTATTACTCTTGATTTGGTTAGGGGTTTGTTAAATGCATCAGAGCTCAGTTGTCATTGCTTACTGAAGGATAAACACTTCTGGCTGGTGCCACAGACGGGCCATTGCTTTGAAGCTTATCTTGTTTAATATTTTTTAAGCTGTGTCCCAGTTCAAGCATAAACATCACACTGCTTGCAAATTACAGATTTATATTGATTCTGGAATTTCACTACACAGTTAGTAAAGTATGCTTGTTAATCATATAGGCTATGCTGACTTTATTTCATGGTGATTATGGTGTTAACTCTCTGGACTTATCTAAGGAAAACTTGGTATAGCATTTTGCTTTTATGGAAAAGGAAAGAAAAAGAAGTGGAAGAAATACAGTATGAGCCCTTAGTTAAAATTGTTCTCAAATTTAGACAATGTGCATCTAAGTAAGTGGATTCTCCTCACACAAAATCATTTCTACTTTCAGAAATCATAATTCAAATTGTAAGGTTCTGTAAAATAATCACTTCTGAGGCCATTAAATGAAAAACGACTTCCTGTTAATTACAGTATGTCTCAAATATTCAGTCTGATTGAATTACTGTACAGCATTGCAATTAAGAAAATGGATGCTGTTCATGCAAATGGCTGATATTTTTCTTGTCGTGTGGAAGGCCTTAAATGGTCTCCAACACACTGACTAAAGTACACCTACACTATCTGTAGCACAGCATTTACCTGTTATCATGTGAAAGATGATTAAGACATTAAAAGATGATTGAACTGCTACTTAACGGTTCAGACTCAGTGCAGACCCTTCTATTAATAGTTAACAAATAATAATATTAGACTCAAGTCTAAATTCTTGGCTCCCTAAGGAGCTAAGATAAAGTCTTATAGTATTTACTATCTCAATAACATCCCTTAAGATGTTTGGTCACAGCATTTGGCTGGTAATAGGTCTTAAACACAAGTGCTTCTTATGCGTCTTGCCAATAATGATTACAGGGATACAATCTGTTGCTGCTGCTATTAAAGATTCTTTAATTGGACCTGTCTCTGGATTTCCCTAGTGAGGTAGGAAACAAATGATCTGTATACTGGATTCAATAAGACTGTGCCAGATCTCTCAAAATCTCTTATGTTTACAACCACAGGAACCCAAATGTGATCAGAAAACCATTCATTCATCTGGGAAACTATTTGATATATCTGGGTTTGTTTATTTCATCATTTTGTTAGCTGTTGACTGCTTTGTTTGCCTTAACTGATAATGTACTGTACCATGCTCTCATGTAAAACATATAAAGTCAAGACATTTTTAGATGTTGTTTCATTTACAAACATCTATATGTAAAGCAAAGAAGCATATATTGGCCCTTCACCATTGCAAGCATAATCTAAACCATATGCAATTTTAAAGGGTGTTCCTCTTTCTAATGGGCCCCTGGGGACGAAGGGGTTAATTGATGCAGATGTTGATAGCTTTTACACATGACGCAGGGATCATCTCCCCAGTGGCTCCTATTAGAGAGAGGTTTTAATGAAGTGCTAAACAGAAGGCTTCCCTACAGTATGTCCCATCCTGGAGAATACGCCAGTAAACAACACTTCACAGAAACAAGGTTAGCTATTGATTGGTCTGTCAAATAACGGAATCCTTTTCACGTCAATGTTGATTTCTTGACTTAGACCCTAATGGAAGAAAAATGTGAGAGAAAGTCAATTAGTGAGTCATTATTTTGCCTATGAAATTCGTTTTGGGGGACATTAGGAAGAAAGCTTTGTGTAGCATTGTGACTTTATGGCCTCCCTATATAGATGATTTTCCAATTCATTCCACAGTACATTTGCCATTCTTCCCATTATTTTTTTATTTATACATTTATAATCATGCCAAAGCTATTTCTGATTTAACAGTCAAACTGAAATGCAAATACTAAGAAATGCAAATATTAAGACCATGAAATTAATTATGTTTGAAGAAAATCACATTCGCAAAACCTTTCAGTCAGCGCGAGTAGATTGCATATGTAGTGAAAGTTGGCTAAAATGATGGCAGTGTGATGGGGCTTCACACTGAGGATTACTAGCCCATAGTCACTAAATTCTGCTCATTAAAGTGACAAACCCAAACACATAGTTATTCAGGCGCGATCTTCAGCTGTGTACGGCATCTGGCCCTGACGCCCCCCCCCCCCCCCCCCCCCCCCCCGCCTAACACACACACACACACACACACACACACACACACACACACACACACACACACACACACACACACGCATTAACTGTAACCCTTATCAAATTTAAAACAATCACCATTCCTTTCATTTCCAATTTACCCACCTGCCACACAACCCTATTAGTGTTCACCATGATGCACTACTGGTGGTTTATAAACGAGGACAGTATCTTCCTCTCCTTCAGTCTGAAGGAGTTTTCTCCATTTCCCCATTCAGCTTCTCACTCCATCCGTCAGCCTCTTCCATCCTGATTATCAGGAGACACCAATTTCAAAGAGACATCTTAATAGTGATGTCAACGTATTAATTAGAAGTGTTAATGAGCTAAAAGCAACCCAAATTAAATTAATGCAGCTATAGACACAGAGAGCGAAATTAGCTTCAATTTCTGTAAATGATTCTGAAGTGTGCACAACATATCAGCCTGTCTGAACATTCCCATCCCCCAAAGCTAATCAAGAGCTACATTGCAATTAGCTGCTTAATTAAAGCAACACTGCTCTGAAAATCCGGCACAATTAAGTAATGGCTGTTACAGCATGAAGACAGACTGTATTTTTCTTCGGGAAAAAAATGAAAGAAAAACAAAACATATTTTGTCCCTAATGGCCTGTAGGGGATTGAGCCAGCCAAGATGTGCCAAGATGGAGAGGGTTCCATCTCGCGCTTCAATGGGGCTCTGTGCTCCAGCTGGAAGCTGTGTGAATCAATGACAGCTCGCCAGATCAAACTGCCTTGCCCAGGGTCTCACAGCCATCTGAATTGGCAATGAGTTGGGCGACTGTGTCCTAATCACCATTTGTGTGTAAGCAGCTCACTGGTTTCCAGTTGGACGGGGAAGTTCCAGACTATTGACTCTCCCTACATATTTCAGCAGTGGACCTGTTACTGACCTCCATGACTGTGGACACTACTCTACTCCAATTAGCACTGGATTGGATGTCAAAGTCATGGGCCTGGTTTCATAATGTTAGATTTCACTGATAGTCCTGTGGCTGAATTGACGAGTAAGACATCTCACAAACCTGTGAAAGTTTGCATGATACTGCTCCACTGTCCATTGATGATGACTTTTATTAATTGCTCCATAACCAGATTAAGCATGGCTAGGGGGAACACATAGAGTGGATTTAAATTCAGTGTCCTGTAGTTTCATTACAAACTACTACACACAGCATATGGTAGATTTACAAAGATTTACAAAGAGTTTCCTAGTCTTACAGGGAAAAGCGCAGTAATAAGTCCAATAAGGACCCCTGCTGTTGTGCATTCAGTTATTTACTGGTTTCAAAAGTGTGTGAGTGAGCAGTGAGCTGTGATTAACACCCCACTTGGAGGTGGAGCCCAGGGACCGTGGTGTAAACGCCATCCTTCAGCAGGTGTAGGCCACAGCAGAGCATATGCCGTCAGGTTGGATGGGCTTCTCTGCAGAGACTAGTCTGTGATCATTTCCCTGGGCCTGCCTCTGCTGAGAACGAGCGTCACTCACAAACACCATCTGTCAGGAACAGGTTCACCTGCTAGGAACATTTAACAGTGGGGGCTAAGAGTTGTGCCTTCATCTCAGAACCCCCTTACACCTGCAGAGAGAGACAAAAGGGGACAGCGCTTTTGTTCTGTTTTCAACTGCTTCTGCGACATGGCTCCTAGTTTCTCTTTAGAAGTCATCCATGTAAACAGAAAGCACCAGGGACATGAGACACAGGGGACGGATCAGTCCCCACAATGCTCCAGGATACCTTTCCCTTTGCTAAAGAGAGGGGAAAAGACACCTGAAGTGTTTGACGCTAAATTAGCTTTTCAAAGACAATAATTAGACTTCTCCCCCTAAAGGTAAATTACCTGCTACCCAATTGAGCTGCATTTTAATTATAGGCTTTTGCCTCTAAGCCATTGCCAAGGATTCTTGTTCCTGTGGTGGAGGATGTAAAACATGTTAAAAATACATGTAGACGTGGTAACAGCTTCGAAAAGACTGAATTGAAACACTTGTGCACACCCATGCTGGTTGAAACACTGCTGTGAACCTGTCAGATCAGTAGAATAATAACCCTGTGAGAATTTTCACAAGCGATTAATTGCATTGTGTAACACTAACAGTATGGTGGCTCTCACCCTGTTCTCTGAAATATATTGACATTGAGAAATTAAAATTAATTTTGTTAACACACTATTTAGACAATTTATCTGTGGATTGCATATTGCAGTAGGTGTTATGACTCTGTAAAGTGATTTGTTAGAGCCAGGGCAGTGAAAGGGTATAGAATATTGGCACTTACCGTGTAATAAAAGAGATTTTGTATGTGATGGTGAGGTCTAGGTGCCCTTTGGGTCTTGGCATTTCTCATTGTTATGTGGAGCGTGCTCCCCGCATGGCGGCACTGTGACTGCAGACTGGTAGGGACAGGCAGACACTAAGAGGGGCCACTCATTTGAATTCATCACCGCTTCTGATTGCTTGCCACTAATTAATATGTAAATTTCACATTGTTTGTTAGCTGCTATGTCAAACTTTGATGTGAGAAGCGGCTTCCAGGTTAACAGAGATTTACTGTCGATTGAGGGCTGGATACCTGCCAAATATTCCAACCAGTCAGTAATCTAATATTTTATTTAAATAGATAGACTAATATATGTCTCTACAGCTTAGAACCTGGGAGACAGGCTAATGATATTTTATTAAGCCAGAGTAATTGAGGATCCCATCAAAATATGTAATTAAACACTTAAGCATAATTATGCAACACAGTAGGAAGCCGAATTAATTAATTTAAAAAAAAACGTCAATACATCAATTTATTTGGATTCCTTTGTCCCTTTTCTACTTGTAATGATTAACATTTTAATTGGCTTCATTTGTGATAGAGTAAAATAAATTCACACTTTATTTTCCATTGGCTATAAAGCTGGGAAATTACAGCTTACAGAACTGTGCTCATTGAAAAAAGACAGAAGAGTAAAAAGAGGGAATAAAAAGAAATAAACTTAGGCAATTGATTTTCCTCTGTTAAAAATAGATGCATGTGACACTACCGTAGGTGCAGAAGTCTGCTATTGGCAAAAACTGGATTGTGTGTGCGTGCGTGTGTGCTTGTGTGTGTTATCAGCAGGCTAGTTTGATGCATACCTGGAGAGCAGCTTAATATCCTCAGGCTGCCACTACATGGCAGGCCATGAGAAAGATCCGGAAGATCCACACACACAAACACAGAGACAGAGGCACATCTCTGGCCCCGCTGGAGCCATTTACCTTTCTCCAAGTAGGTTCGAGATATTAATTAAGATAAATCTACCTCAATTCACACATTCTGCCATCTGGTTATTTATCAGAATTATGTTAATCATTTCTGTAGGGCAGGAGAATTATTACCCATTTTGTGTATAATTCATATTAATATTCAGAATTAAATAATTGAGTATTCCGGTCCATATGGACTCTGTGCACCGTAACATCTTTTCAACTGAGTGAAATATGGGGAAACACATACACAACACACACACATAATGCAGATGTCAAGTATTCTCCCTTAAGTGTTCTCACAAACAATATGGCAATGCATTAACTCTTAATCATTTGCAACCGCACAGCCTTTAGTCATTATGATATACAGTTCGTCATACATTTAAATTGCTTTATACTAAACAATTATTCTATTGGTCCATCCATTATCACTACTTAAATGTCAGAGGAAGCAGCCAAGATATGAGATGAAATGGTTTGACAATGATCCATTCTGCTTCAGTTGCTTATGATTGGGAGTGATTCAAGGCAGCATTTTGGCCGATAGTTGAGCTAGTTAATTAAACTCAGAGGAGATAATTAAGACAAGATAACTGTTTGGATCACTGGTCATTCTGCCATTATTTGGGGCAGGCCTGGCAGGTGGCACAGAGCTCCATCAGGTGACAGCTCGCCCAGCAGATCAGGCCATGTGATGGTGGCACAGAAGGCTCACTGTGGTTCCCCTGGTGCAACCCCCACCCCAGCTCCCTGCAACAAACACAGACGCGCACGCACGCGTGTGCACACGCACACACACACACACACACACACACACACACACACACACACACACACACACACACACACACACACACACACACACACACACACAACACACACACACTCACATTCACTCTCACTCTCACACACACACACACACACACACACACACACACACACACACACACACACACACACACACACACACACATACACACACACACACACACACACGCTTTGGAAACCACCACCATACAGTACATATAAGATATTCCCATCATCACTCAAGCATACTGAAATCCACTGAAAACTTTTGTTGTTTAACTGAGACCAGTTACACTTCTAGTGGGTTAGCTTTGAGGTCGGCTTAGTCCGGCTGTATGGTTGGTTGCTGGCTGTGGTCATGTGCCACAGATAGGGGCCAGGTGGGGGAGTTCCAGGGCTGGAGCAGGGCAGATCACACTCCAGCACAAGCCAAGCACTAATGAGGGTGAGGACGAGGCCAGACGACGGCCATGTGATTAAATTTAGATCTGTAGGGAGATCTTGACCCACGGTGGCCCTCGTCTAAGTGACATTTACCCAGGATAACCACACTGCAGCTGAGGCTTATTAACCTTTTATAGACCTGAGCACCGCCGCTCGTCTTAATTGGCAAATGGATTATTAAATAGACCAACTTCAAGATGATTTTACATCGAGAAGATCTACAACATGGAAGTTCCGTGACCATCTGTGCTCTAGCTTTGTGTGGGGGCTAAATGTGTCAAAATAGTTCTCTTTTTGTCAATATTTCTCTGGTGACAACTTGTCAAGTTGTAGAGGACTGTCCCAAAAGCACCAATAACTTCCTATTAGATATTTTACAATAGACTCTTTCATTATGAAATGGTTTCCTAGATTATAAGATATTGTTATTCTTTCTTTATGAAAAGAAAGCAGGGAGAGGACAGGAAAAGCTCCAGGCCAGATACCACGCTTGTAACAGCCATACCTCTGATGCTATGAAATACTATAATGCAAATTTTTCTCCATAGCCATAAGACTTTTAAGTCATGTGTTTAAGTGTGCTCTCACCACTAGAGTCCAGGGTGCTTTGCCATGTCAAATCAATGCTTTTGAGTCAAGGAGAAATCAGTCATATTTTATTCGGTTCTGCATTTACTGGTAAGTGGATCATACTTTAGGCATTACCATGCTTATGTGGCAAAGGCTTTCTCATATTCAAATAGGAGATTATGGCACAGCATGTGATAAATGTCACCTAAGAGCGATGACCTACATTATGTAGAACGCTTCTTCAGGAGCCAATGGCACACTCTCCCACATCTGCTCAACACTGGTCACTGTCTCCAGGTGTGAAACCTTGCCCCGAGGCCAAGTCCTGGCTCCAGCCTAACCGAACAATTTAGCATGCCCAAAAAGGTAATCTTTGTGTGAACGTATCAATGTGTAGAAGTACAGTAGACACACAGTAGAATTAACCCTTTTAGTGCTCAGTAAACTTAAGATGTCCTTTAAAATATCGTAGAGGAGGTGGCTTATCTGCGAGAAATGAACATTCCAAAGGAAGCTTGCTTTAGCATAAACCTTTTTGAGTTACTCATCACTTAAAGTTCCAATATCTATCTATTTCATGCAGATGTAGAAAGCAGATGTAGATATTTATTCATCACTACACGGCTACTTTGCTCTGTAGCTTATGCACGGTCAGTTAAGATGACCGACAAGCATTTTGAACATTGAGCCAGTCTCATACATCAGCTGTCATGTGATGGGTAAGGGAGGGGATCAACATACTCTAACTGAGCAGGCATAATCCTCCTGAATGTGGAGTTAAGCCATTTCATAATTAGCAGATTTTCTAATGTATGCCAGGCTTTAATGACCTTTGCAGATGAGAATGGTTGTTTGAATTTCCATCATTCACATCAGTTTTTTTTCCACGGCTGCTCGATAGATTGAGCACATGAGCGTTTGATGATATGCATAAGCTTAATGAACAACGTGTCTTTGAGAGTATAAGGGTGCATGCATGTATGTTTGAATGAAAACTGATGGGCTCAGAAAATCTACAAACCAATGAGATTCAGAATGAATTTTAGCAAATAACCTTGCATGTCAAATTTCCTATTTAATCTCCTGTACTGTGACTTCTCGTTTTGTCTTTCCTAACCACAAAATAGTAATTGTATGTCAAATGTATGCAACACTATGGTGTTGCTGTCAAGCTACTGTCATGTAGTTGCACTTGTCACCTAATATGTTCTTCAGCCCAGGGCTATAACCATCCTACAGCTCTGGGATAGCACCAACCTTTGCCGATGGCTACGTCAGCCCTGGTTGAGAACACATTAGCACTGACCCCAAGCTAGTGCAGCCTTAGTCTAAAGCTGACATGAAACATATAGAAATGTTAGCCCTGGGCTAAGTACTGTACTGTACATGTATGAGCCTGGGGATTAAGTATAACCCTAAACTAAACTGCAACATGTAATATGTACAGTATATACATGTGTATAGATGTGATATACTGTTAAACACCTCTACAGACATGTTGAATTAATGGAAGTGTCCAATAATTGACAACAACGTTGGATTTATTGCTCCAAAGTGAGGCTGTCTGAGGGTGCCACTGTCAGATGCTTGGTAAAAAGCCATGGAGAGGGCTCAACTAAAGCCATAGACGTTCATCATGGCTTTAATGCTATCAAACTCTAATCTGTCTGGGATTTCATGTGTGTTAACACAGCTACAAATGCAGAGAGCAAACACTTCAACAACACTACATAAATGTCTCAATATATTAACCAGACAATAAACAACCTTTTCAATTCCAGGGATTTGCATGGGAAATGTGCGCATTAGTGAACGTAGACGAGTCTTCCCCTTCTCAATATCTACTTTCAGAAGAAGGATGACTTCAAACATGATCCTGTGAGTGAGGGGAGAGGAGAATACAGCCCTACAGAGAGAGCTGTGCCTCTCCGTTTTGGCATATCTGTGCTCACAATGCCATAGATTAGTACAGTGTCACTACAGAGCTGAAATAAGCTAATTGCTTAATTAGCTGACCCAATTCGATAAGCTTCTTTTAGCATATTAACAAGAGCTATGTAACAAATAGCTCTGATTCATGCAGACTGGGTTTATTTATGGCATTACAAATATGAGGATAAAACACAAAACATAACGGTCAATGATGCTCATTTCATGAAAGTATATATGGAAAAGAACAGCTACAGCACAAACATTTTGGTGGTAATTTGTGATCATGTAAAACCAGCGTTTTGTTTCTGGTCTACATCACATATACAAAAAAATGAATGATAAAAATGCATATTTTGTTATGCACAGAGTCTTTATATATAGTACTGTTTGAGTTAGTGTCAGCTTATTTATTTTAAACAATTAAGTTGCATCTGGGAGTGATTGGACTGCACTGGCAATACATTCGGACAATGGAGCATGAGGGTTAAACGTATAAAAGTACATTTCCTTAGATTTCATTAGATTGAATGATGATTGAAATGGATTAATTTACATTTCCCCTGGCATACTTTACATATATGATATTTTGCTCAGTGCAGGGAGTCCTGGGCAAAAGAGCACTATTTGTATAAGATGAACTCATCTATATGCTAATTCATTGGCATGTAAACCTGCTTCATTTTCTCTGATTCATTCCTGTTTACCTATTAGCTGTTATAGATGCAAAGAGAAATTAGAATATTAAAACCAAAAAGCTGAGGGCAACAAAGCATTAGCAGTACATCACCTATTATTATATTCATATTAGGGTGCCATTGCTGGCCTTTGTTTAAGCTGTGCCCAAGAGCCAAGCGCCAAGTGAGATTTCACAAATAAAATGAGCCATCTCTTTTACTCAAGTGAGACCTGCTGCACCTGACAAAAAATATAATGGGGTTTCAAAAGTACCTGAGATAAGAAGATGACATCTGGAAACTGGTCCAAGGCTTCTCTTAATAAAAAGGTTTCTTTGCAGGAGCTCTCTTAAACATAGCAACAATTGGAAGTATTTTACTTATACACTATAAAGCAATATATCTATGTGTGTGGTCAATAACATTCCCATTAGTAAGAATACTTCAATTTCTAAAACGATGCAGAGAAACACCATCATGAGCTTATACAATATGGAGATGTGTGTGACAGATCAAATTACAACCAAATGCTAATATAATTCAACTTGAACCAAGCTTAAAGTGATGCAATCGACCATTCCTGATACTCACTACTGTTGTGTTTAAGAGGATGACAACCTCCCTCTTATTGTCTATGTAATTCACCAAAATTGCCACTTATAGCCGCTCAGAGTTAGACGTTTCATCTCCAAGCTTCCTCTGGTCTGTTCTAGTCATCCCATTTCTACTTCCTCCAAAAGCGCCACCACTTCATTAACCTTGCCAGGCATGAGATAAGAGAGGAAGCGCATCAAAGCAGTCTGCCCACAGAGAGAGAACAGAGCCAGTCTCCACTACACAGCAGACATCAGATTCACACAGGCAGACCCACACTCCTCGGCCCATGCACAACTCACGAGGGGCGTCTGCATTCCAAACTGCCACTCATAGGCTGAGGTACATTCTTGTACACCTGCTGTGTTTTAAACAGTTTTAAGACTGTGAATAATGCATCCAATAGGTGCAGTAGCACTCTAAAGGGACAACATACATTCATACAGTCATACTCTTGTAAAGACAGCTGAAGTCTGGGACCAATTAACACTCTGTCATTGTTACAATACCCTCTGACCTTACAGGCATTTGGTAACCTTTACCAAAATATAGAAACTATTTACTTTAACAAAATATAATAATTGTCATGGACTCTCTTAAAACCAGTACTGTGGCTGAAAATAGAAACCTGTATAACTGCAGCAACATTAGGAATATTGTTTTACTTCTACTAGACACACATTTCTGTTGTATTTAATCCCTCTACTCACAAGTTCTCAAAAAGAAGGACAGAAATTATTTTCCTTTAGAGGAAACTGCAAATCCCTGTCTGGATTCTGTTAAAAGGCTTAAAATGTCACTAAATGCTAAGGCTGAGACTCCTGCTAACATGTAGGTCTTTAAGACAAGATGTTAAAGCGCTGAAAGTTACCTGAAATTTATGAAGTTAATATTCTTAGTGCAAACGGATAGTTCTGTGAAAGTGGATATTGAAAATGCAGACAGCAAAGTAACCCTTCATATTAGAGGGTATATCACAGGGCTTATGCACTGTAAACAACAATTACTAATTTAATTGTTTATCATCATAGTACTCACATAGCTTGGAATTGTGCAATTGTGTTCCACTATGTGGTGAGCATGTCACAATGTATACTGCATACTACGACTAGAACTATTTCTGATTGAGTATTATTGAAATATCACTAAATAAGTATTTCCAAAATAACAAGTCCTATGGCTTGCATATAAGTCTCAAGATGTCAAATACAACATCAAAATCACTGATCATTCTACTGTGCATCCCATTACTGAAAAGCAAAATAAAGTTAAATTTTGACAGAGGAGGCCTCACACTAACATTTCAAAAAACAAAGAAAATAAGGCCACGGAATAAATTCAGTTCATAGAGATTCTCTGAGTACCATCCTCTGTGAGTTTTCTGCCAATGTGAATCAGAGGTAAAGTACAGTACAGTAAGTCATCCACTGAGCCAGCACAGAGGGAGGGTAGAGTGAGACATTTTTCCATCTATTAAGACTTATGTTATGTATATATTGTGTTGTGAAGGAATTTTACTGATCCACAAAACCAGCAGGAAAGGATAAGAGTGAGAGTCTATAAGACCATGTGGTAAGCAACTGCACTGCAGAATCTCAGTGAAGTTAAAAGTTGCTGTGGCGTTGAGCAGAAAGTCATGCTGAATCCTGCATGCCCGCTGATAACATGGTTGGATTAGGGATGTTTAAGGGAAGTGAAAATTATTCATTTGAGATGGATGAAAGCTGCACTTGTCAAGTCTACCAGTCATGCACTTTATACATTTCATTTCCACTAGCCAGCATGCATAATTTCTCCTCAATGCAAATTTCTACACACTGAAATGGTGAGCATACAGTGCCTTCGGAAAGTATTCAGACCCCTTCACTTTTTCCACATTTTGTTGTGTTATAGACTCAATTTAAAATGGATTAAATTAAACGAGTTTGCCATCAATCCACACACAATACCCCAGAATGACAAAGCGAAAACAGATTTTTAGAAATTTCAGTAAATGTATTAAAATTGAAATACAGAAATACCTCATGTACATAAGTATTCAGACCCTTTGCTATGACACTCTTAAAATTAGCTAAAATGATAAAATGTCATCCACAAATCACTCAATAAGTTGATAATAGTTCATGTAATTTTGGAATTAATATCTTTATGTTTTTGCATGGGTTTGCAGGATTCAATTACACACAGTGTGGATCAGGTTGTCATTACAAACTGAGCAAATGGAGAGGAACAAAACTGCTCAGGAATGTGACCCTGAGGCGTGGGGAGACTTACAAAAATCTACAAAGTTGAATGGTGGAGAGGAAAAAGCACAGTGGATGGGACAACATCATCTCAGTCACGACAAAACTGGTCTATAACCAAGTGGCCATCTCATATCCATAATTGTGTTTGCAACAATGAATTCAAGTGATACAGCAACGAAAGTGGCTGGAAATGTGTTTATTTGGTTTTACTACAAAGCATTAAGTTTGGTGCAAATCCAGCACATGCAATGCAGTTTCATGCACCATCTCTCGTGTGAAGAATAGTGGTAGCTGCATCAAGTTATGAGTATGTTTGTCACCAGCAGGGACTGGGGAGTTTATCAGGATCAAGACAAAATTATGAAATTTGCTGAGTTGGTAGTGACATCCTAATCTACACAGTGTGTAATTGATTCCTATGCAAATCAGAGACCCTATAAAAACAAAGATATTAATTCCAAAATTACATGAACTATTATCCTTGCATTAAGATGGAATCATTTCAACTCATTGAGTGATTTGTTGATGACATTTTTGCATTTTAAGAGTGTCTGAATACTTATGTACATGAGGTATTTCTGAATACTTATGTACATGAGGTATTTCTGTATTTCAATTTTACTGAAATGTCCAAAAACTTGTTTTCGCTTTGTCATTCTGGGGTATTGTGTGTGGATTGATGGCAAATTATTTTAATTTAATCCATTTTGAATTGAGTCTATAACACAACAAAATGTGGAAAAAGTGAAGGGGTCTGCATACTTTCCAAAGGCACTGTATTTACCCCGTTCTCTCAACAGGAAAAAGGGATCGTCTCTCTATAAAAATGGATTCACTGTTGTAGTCGAGCACTGAAAAAAACAATGCAATTTTGTTTGCAGTATTAATAATCTAATTGTATACGTATGTTTTGAATTAGAATGCCAATACAATGAAAATTAAGCTTAAATTGAAGATCAAATTAATCTGATATGTTAGACCCTGCTTTTAGCACATCTAAGGACAACTTTTAGCACACGTTCAATTATCTGTATAGGTTCCATTGCAGTCCACTATGAGGGGTGTAATTACTGTATGATTTAAGTCACAAAAGTCTTCCCTTCAGTGTTGGTCTTAGAGCCTAGTAACTCTGAGTACATGCTTTCTCTCTGTACAAATATTATGATCTCTCTGATGAGAATTAAGTCTCAGCCTGGATGGCCAATAAATTAGAGGCACGCTTCTCGTTTACTCATCAGAGCTAATGAGCCTGATAAAATTACCTCGAGGATCATAATTACAGGCTAGTGGCAGAGACTCTGGCACTTTGAATGAGACAACAAGCACACACACATACAGTAACACACACAACACGCATGCAAGCACACACACACACACACACACACACACACACACACACAAGTTTTAGCCCACAGCCTTACACTGAGAGAGAAGTTTTAGCCCACAGCCTAAAAGAGGTCAGTGTGCATTCTGGAGCCCTGTCACTGTAGCAGTTACAGTATGGCTGATATAGAAACACTTACATTGTAGGCAAATAGTGTATTTGACAGAAAACCAAGAAGGATACGTGTTATCAAACTGTTCACATACAGGACACTATGTTTTCTTGTTCGACTCACTTTGGTGGCATTAGTATATGGCATCTCCCTGAATTAAATAATGTGAGATCCTGAGCAGGTCAGTACAATATTACAATTTTCCTTTATTCCTTCAGAGCAGTGACAACACATTTCTACCACCCTTTCATAAAGATTAGGCACTTTATGGGTAATGACATATTTCGATGGACGATGGCAGCGTGGACAGGAGAGCTCACCTCAGAGGATTTCATTTCATCACACATTCACAGGATGAATTGTTTTACTTATGAATATTAATGTCCCTCTAATTTGAGGCTGTTGTTAATGCTTGTCGCTAGGAGCTTGGCAAATCAGGTCCCATTCCTGTTAAAACCATGTATTAGACACCCCCCTGACACTAAGCCCTCGCCTTTGATTCTTAATTGCAGAAGCGCAAGCATTTGCAGTAGATGGGGCGCAAAGCTTTAATTAACTGTAATATCACACGTATTCAGTCTTGACTGTCACCCACATCACGCATGGCATTCTGCACCAATATCATCCCAGCTCCACTCACTTAGAAAGATGGTGTTCCAAGTTCATGATCACAATTTCATGCATCTTAAATTGGGAATGTGTAGTTTAAGAAGCTGCACAATATTGACGTGAGCAAATTATCTTGATGCCTTCCCTAAAACCCACATTAAATGCATAAAATGATGTAGCTATGAATGAAAGCTCATTGCTGAACTTTGATACTAGTGTCCCAACATTAAAAGGTCCAGTACAGTGACATGTTGGATGAAATGTGCCCAACCTGTGCACAGATCTGTAGTGATCAAATCAGCCTGAAAACGAATCACCTCTAGTTGACCAAGGAATGCGTTAATTCAAACCGCAGCAATTATCAACCATGATACAGTTAAATTCCACAGAACTTAGAAATGAAGACTTCAAACTCAGATGAAGGATATTCAAAGGATTTATTTGACAGAAAACTTGTTTCAATTAAAATAATATAAATAGATACACATATGTACACACATTTGTTTATCATTCCTTCCGATTTAAAAATGTCACGAGACATTATATCCTTGTGCGTTCCTTATAAATAGCAATACAGATGAGTGACTACAAAATGTCAACTGTTCTTGAACTTTAAAGATAGCAATATTGGACCAGGTATAAAACAATACTTCAGGAGATATTAGTATAGAATTATGTTTAAAACAGGCTTTAAGATAAAAAGTTAAATACAACATATAGTTCATAAGCCTTCCCTGGCCATAAGCTCCTGCTCTACATAATCTTCTTTCACATAATGTTATTGCATCAGCAGAGTTGAACGTTTTGCAACATTTATAAAATTAGCAAAGAAATTAACTGTCTACTGTGGCAAATTGGATTTTCAAGTTCTTGCACATTTCCTTATCCTGTAAAGCCACGGTGCCACCTACAGCATGACAGCAGAAATACAGCCTTAAAAACAAGGTGCAATACAATGTGCTGCTCACCAGTTTCTCTGGTTAACACAATGCAAAGCATTTCAAACTAGTCTTTGTCTGGATTTTTTCCCCCTAATAACTTCATTTTAGGAGGAGTAAAAAAATACATCATAAAATAAATACATTAGCTTTAAAACAATTACTTTGGGACTCAAAACATCAGCATGTCAAGGCAATTTCTGTGATTTTCATTTATACCAACAATGTTCATGTAAAATAGTTCTATTCAACAATACCAGTAACATTATTTTGCATTCCGCTTATTTTAACACAGTAACTCATGAACACTTCTTCACAACAACAACCTTTTTAAACATGGAATAAACAGTGACTTGAAAAAAAGAACAAAAGATCTAACAGACTAAAAGGTGATGTGATTTAATGAAGTAGAACTCAAAAACAACAAAGATTAACATCATAAGCATCATGAGACCAGTCTCAAGAATTCGCACAGCACCAACTGAACACTAAATTAAGGAGAACAGAGGAAGTTGAATGTCAAACAAAAAGCTCTTTTAAACAAACCTTCTTTTCACCAAGTGACAAGAAAAACCCAATGTGACAGCATTTAGCTGATAAAATGCTGCCTTTAATCTCCAGAACTTCCGTCATGCTACTGTAGGAACCCACCATATTGTAAAACCCTAACTCTGACCCTGAAGATGATACAGTAAGCCAACATACAGTACCTGTTCTTTGACTGATGATACCATTTAAAATGTCACACACTGGACACCGAGCACAACACATACTCATGACCATCAGCTCCAACAGCAGGAGAAGGCAGGCTGTCAACACACGTTCCCCTGAAGATCACTCCACTGCTAACTTTTTACTCTTTCTCCTGAACAGCTTCGAGAATGACGTTTTCCTCTTGTTTTTGGATTTCTTAATTCCTGTCCACCAGAACAGAGAGATTAATGACATTTAGCAGGCACATGAACAAGGCACATGCCTGGGGTTTAAATGGAGGAATATTCAGATCACCACAAACACTCACCAAGATTTTGCATCATCTCATCCAACTGCTGATCTTCTTCCTCTTCTCTAAAATCAAGAAATGTAGGAGTTTAACACAAATAAGCATCTTGCTTAAACTCTGTGATACTTACCTGCTTTGTCACTATCACTACTTGGAATTTCACATGAAACACAATGCTCGTGTCCAATTGCAAAATGAACAAATGACAAGTCACTGATCTCAGGTCATTCCAACAGCATCACTCAGTCACAACCCTGTCATGTTGAGTCATGTCCCTACCTCAGCCTGTCCTCGTCCAGCCCCTCCACGATGGCATTTCTACCATTCACAATCTCCACCAGCTTATCCATCAACTTCTCCTCCCGCCGACGCTCCTCTGTCGACTTCAAATGATCTTTAAAGCCAAGGACACAGATCTCAGTATCAGACAAGGGAGTCTGCTGATCTGAGAGGCGGAGGTCGTAAAAGGACCAGTTGAGGGGCAGTGTGGGCCTTGTGCGCCTCTTACCTGGTTTCTCTAACAGCCGACGCAGCTCGCCCTCCACCCCTGGCTGCTGCTCCTCCAGATCAAGAGTCTTTGCTCTGAGGAATGCAGTGGAATGACAAGCCACTATAAATCAGATATTGTAAATCAGAAACATTGTGACATTGTGTTTACATTGAAAGTACTCACATGTACACAAGCTCTGATTCCCTTCTGATGTACATCTGTTTCTTTCGGATCAGATTGAACCAGTCAACCATTAAAGGGTCCATCAAAATGTCCCCCTCACCCTCTGCAAAAGAAAGGCCAAAGTCAAGTGAGTTACAAATATTATCAACACACAAAATATATGTAATTTCTATGCCAATATTGACTAGGCTATGCTTCTAGAGTAACATTCATGTCTTCCAAAATTATATAATTGAAATGAGTGGAGAGAACATAATGCAACACAATGTTCCAGTCCAACATACAAGTTAAACCGTTATCATTGCCCACACACACGATTAGTTGACAGTGCAGTCTGGACTGCCCTAGGACTGAGAGGCAGGAGTGCCCCATTAACTCCCACTGCCTACTATCAGCAAGACAGGTGCATGGAGGAAGGAGTTAGGGAGCAAGCAGTGGACCGGATGATATTACTGTGCCCAAACCATGGTGACCTTGAGCAGAGCAATCAGGCCCCCTACTCCTGCTCTGCAGCCAGTCTTTGGGGCTGCTGGCCCTTCTCTCCTCCCCCTCCCTCCGCTCAATCCCAAAGAGATGGAGGTGCATCACAGAGGGATGGTGCCTCCCTATGGGCAGTGCATGCCTCCCGCCTCATTTGGCTCTGGCTGCTGAAAATGGAACCTATTCACCGGTCACACCTCTCCCCTCCAGGCTGTGGTTGAAAGTGTGTGCAAGTCCCAGGTGGACCAGCTGGGATAACAGCTCCACCATGAGAGCATAACTCGACAGTGTACTGCATCTGGCAGTGGAGGGAAAGGGCCATTTGGATTGAAGTACATTACACATCAAATCAAAGTGCTGGTCTATTTGAAAGTTTATTTGGAAATGGACTTTAAGAAAAAGAGAGTGTCCTTGAAAATCATGTCCCTACAAATACCCAGTTGGGGTGGAAGACTTATGAAAAATAAAATGAATACCGTGAGAACAAATAACTGTGGTTAATAATTTTTTCTATGTCCTTCAAAGTCAGATCAGTCCCAGTGTCTATGACCAAAATCTATACACAGTATAGATACAGTATAAGCTGATTTAAAATCAAACAGTGTGTGCATTCAAGACTTCCCCCCTCCCATAGCTCTAATTGATGTAAGCACAATCTAGTCTCTGTCTATATTCAACAAAGTAAGGAGGGACACCTAGGGACTGAAGGGAAATTCCTTGGAAAGTACCTTCCTCACAGCTGCGAAGCTTCTTCTCCATCTCCACTCCCTTCCTCTCCAAATTGCTCAAGCTGTCCTCAATCTCATGTAGCTCCTTCACAATCTGATCCATCGGAATGTGATAGGACTTACTCTGATCAAACAACAGAAAAACTCATTGTGTTACACAGAATAATGTAATTTGCTATAAAGTGAAAGAAAATCTTTGCATACAGCACTTGCTACTGACAGAAGGCTTTACCACATGTCAGTTGTATTTGTCATACATTAACGGTGACTACTTACCACGGGTGACCTCATTTCAGACCTGGAGGCGTTTGTGGGTGACAAATACTTTCCATTTTTGGAACCTAAGCAGTAGATATAATAGGATTAATAAGACCTTTTATGGATGAGTTTCAAGGAGCCATTGTCAGATAAGACTGTTTACTTGTTTTATTTAAAGCTAAGACATTACTCACAAAAAAAGATAAATTAAAATATCAGCATAATGGTTTGGGTATAATATGTGGGATTTGTGTTGAAGTGCAGGCCCAGCCCTACCTTTGGATGACTGGCGAGGCTGTTGAGGAGAGGGACTTTTGTGACTGGCTGGACCAGTGGGAGGAAAGCTGATAGAATCCACAACTGGCCAATGGGAGGAGGAGGGCAAGCAACTCCCATTCTTTGAACCTAAAAAACAAATTTGACTGATTAGAAAACTAAGACACACTATTTTCTAGTGTAAAGCGATGTTAAAACCTAAGAAAGGATACATTCACAGATATTTGCTTGCGAGAACTACAACAACTTCATTTAAGTGCACTCACAAACCACTTGATATTGAGGAGTGTTTCAAGCACTAACGGTTAGACAATCTCTGGCAATCTCACCATAACACAATTTTAAGCACATACAGATCTGAATCATGACATTGCAAGTACAATGCAAATATGAAACTACAGAGAATGATTGGAAGACTTGGCGGTACCCCATCCTTCAGATCTACGGCATGGCTTGGGAGAGAGAGGTCTGTGCCAAACAGGGACAAGCGGAGGAGAACCGATGGAGGATGGGGAAGGATAGATGACGGCTGTAGAACGATTTCGATTTTTAGTACCTAAAATGAGAAAAGTAGAATCACTTAGCATGCCAATAGGTTATTGAAAACAAAACAATCTGTTTTTGTAGGTTACTGATGATACAAAGGACACCCAAACCTGCAGAGTCCTGATGAGGCTCCTGGGGAGAAGGAGCCCTGCAGGATGTGGGGCCAGAGGGAGGAGGGCTGATGGGGGACTGGGGTGTCCAAGGAGAGGGGGAACTGATGGTTATAGGGGAGGACTTGGAGCTGACATCAGGTTTGGGTTCCTCAAGAATGATTGATCGGTTCTCAGCAGAGGCTGGGGTCCTGGAGAAACAGTAGAAATGTGAGAGCCAAAAAAACATTGGACCCCTCTTGGAAAAGTGCTTTGGATGTAACACACAGTATGAACATAGTACAAAAAGCCTCACCTCACATTTTGGAATTATGGAGATGGGAAAACAGTGAAGGGGTCATCAGACGAACTCTGGGAAACTATCTAGTGCTGCACTAGGGGTCATTTCAGGCGTAGCATTCCTTGGGGCTTGTGAGGATGGGGGAGAGGGCTAAAGGCTGCAATCTGAGCCAGTCAACAATTACAGAGATGGGCGAAGCAGGATGAATCCTCACACTGGAGAGTGAATAGTACATGACAAACCCAACTGTCAGCTCTCCAGCTCAAAAGTGTCATTACATTTCACCTGAGTGACTGTGCCTGCTTCCCCCAGTGTGGATTAGAAAGAATAAATTATTGATATTGAGGCAGAAAAAGAAAATACTTACTTCAGTCCTGGTCCCTTTTTAACAGGCTTGAGATTTGATCGCCAGTCAACAGGGGCCTCTGTGCGGTCCGGTTCTACAGCCAAAAAGAAAAACATTTGAAAGAGAGATCCGGCGGAGGAGTGCAAAACTCAAGCTCATTACCAAATTCTACAATGTGTAGAAAAGGGTAAAAAAAGAGCCAACAATATTTACAAAAGTTAATGGTGGTAAAGCAGACTGAAGCATTATCATCTTGTTGTTATGTTCTCAATGTTTAGTACATTTTTACTAATGTGTCTTTATGGCTATTGTTTCCAGATTTCAAACATATTTTCAGCTTCTTTTATTCCTTATGACCCATTTAAAAATGAATCCTCAAAGTAATCTGCAAATTGAATTAGGAAACGCTTGCCTTTGGTGTTTGAGGATACAGTTGTTGGTCTGGTGCTCTCTTTGTTGATGGCCTTCAGCCATGGTGATTCTTTATTACTGGTGGGGGTGGTGGAGGGCTGTGCTGCTTGTTTTCCTGCTGTGCCTGGACCACATTTAGCCCGCCTCCAGCTGGGGATGTCAGCTGAGCTTGGCGCGTCTCCAAACCTGAAGAAACAATACTCTTATTATTAGGTTGGAAGTTTATCAGCTTATGCCCGCAACATAAGTCAAACCTTGCACAACATTGGCCTGTGGTAAAAGTGGTACGCCATGCAAACATCAAAATGTTGAACATCCCTAATCATAGAGAAGTGTACAAGAACATATATCCACAGGTAAATCTGTGCTACGCTCACCTTCTTTCTGATGATCTGATGACAAACTGTCGAGTGTTATTGTTGTTGCAGTTTTCCTCAGCTAGTTTCTTGCTGATCACAGCCCTGGCTCTGTTCTTCTCTTCCTCAGGACTCAGGGGCACTTTCTTCTGCCCACTGATGTCTGAGAACTTCCTGCTGCTGGCTGGGCCCTCTGGAGCTGGAGGGGCTGACTGAAAGAACCTCTGACGGGCTGCCTGGGTCTTCTGGGCCGAGGTGGTCCAGGGCTGGGGAACTGGGGTGCTATCGACTGGCTTCAGAACCACAGTGACAGGCGTTGACAGAACAGAGGAGTGGCTTGTGACAGACTGGGTTCTGCTGTCACTTTTGGGTCCAACTACCGCACTGGCAGGCCTGGTCGCTACCCCAGAGGAGGGAGGCTTGCACCCGTTCTGGCTGCTTTGGTGGGTGTTGCAGATGAAGCTGCCTGGCTCCTTTCCTGCTTTATAGGCTCCAGCCAGGAGGAGGTTGGAGCATTCACTGCACCTGTTGAGATGTTTAAAATACAGGTGTTAACACATTTAACACATTGCCATTGACAAATTAGCACAGTGACATTGGTATGAAGTGGACTCTTACTTGAAGCAGCTCCTGTGATAAAGCTTCCCATCAACAAAATGCCTCTGCACCAGATGAACATGGCTTTTGCACATGACACATTTGCTATTAAGAGTGCCTGTTTTATTGGAGCTCTCAGTCAAGACTGTCTTCTACGGAGGGAAGAGAGAACAGGTGAATCAGGGAAGACATCAGCTGTATTACTCAAAAACAAAGTAACTACATTACATTTAATTTCCATTAGACCCAGATGCTTCACAAAATATATATTTTGCTGTTTATCATCATCAAAATGTGTCGTAGTACACCAGTATGTAACACCAACATGCAGTCAAACATTTAACCAACCATAGGATGTTGAGGAACCATATAGTACCTGTATTCCTCTAACCTGCTCAGCAGCTCTGGACAGTTTGGGTGAGGTTTTAACAGTAAGGGTGGGAGGTGGATGATTTTCTATGGCCTTTTCAGACACAAAGGTTTTGGCAACTACAGGAAGATTCTTCTTCTCAGACGGCTCCTCCTTGGAGCCCTCTGCTGGCCTTTTTACACCACCCACTCCTCCAACTGGGGGGAAGAAAAGACAAAACAAACAGAACATTGCCATTACAAAATCTGGAGGTGAAAGGAGAGCTACAACAAGATGAACCCTTATCCTTATGGCATTTGAATAGTTTTACCCAAGTAATCAGACGCAAGCAAACAATCAAAGCACACAGCCTTGCACTGGAATATTCAGAACAAATAAAGACATGTGCTCTATGTAATAGAGGCTTAAGCCATAGTCTTACTGGGGGAGCGTCCATGGAAGTAGTTGTAGTACTGAGAGACATAGGTAAGGATGCTTAGTCTGTCTGGGATCCTCAGAGCCACCATGTCCTCTGCATCCAGTAAAGCAGCGATCCCCAGCTGCTCCTCTGCGACCCGGAAAGCCTGAAGTAAAAAATAACACAAGATTTAATAAGCAGCCTTAAACGCAGAGAGCCAACAATAATTATCAGGGGGCAAATGTAAGCAAGGCCAGGAGGACTGACACATTTTTCAATTTTCACAATCTTCTAGCAGGGTCCTTAAACTAACAGGACGGTCTAAGGCTTTATCTAACATACGACAATCAGAACAAATACTATATAATGCGTGTCACAGAGATGTTTCTTAGAGCATTCTCAATGTACAAAAGTCTCAAAAGAGTCACTCAATTTAACTGTAAACACAAGCCAGACAAAAAGAGTTTCCATAAATAGAAAAGTCCAACAAGCAGCATCCTATGGCCTACACCGGGAGGTCTGGACAGGGGGTGAATAATGAATAGCACATTTCCTGTGCACACTCAGGCCTGGGAAAGAGGATGGAGGGAGGAGGATAACAGGGCATTGTTCAGAATCAACTTGGATGTGCTCATTAACATTTAAAAGGACAACCTTGCAGAAGTGCAAATCCACCCACCCAAATCCATGTCAGAGCAGGGGAGAAAGGCCAAACAATTTCTGTATAGGTGATTTCCTCTAAACAAACAAAAGAAAGAGCAGCCATTGCGACAGTCACAAAAACAGAAGATACCCATTGTGAATATTGTTGGTCTAGTGATCTTTTTTTTTTAATTAAAACTCCTTAGAAAAACTTGACTAGCAAGAAGGACTGGGACCTCCTGTTCATAAAAAATGTAGGGGCCCTTTGTGTGTATTAAATTACCTCAGAGAAAACAGAGGGGTGTCCCACCATGGCAGCACTCCTTGTCAGTTGGTCAAATAGACTGCAAACAAATGTGTGAATAACACATATTGCACTACAGTATGCACATTTGAGAGTTAAAATGCTCTCTCACAACCTCCCAGGGATGTGTTACTGAAGCTGAACTGTAACATTTGTAAACAGACCTTTATCGTGTGGATCGAGTAGCCCATGGATGACAGTAACCCTCATTCATAATGAATACCCTGGAGAGCTTCTTCTGAGCTCAAGTTCTTAGCCGACACTGTAAGGGGTATCCGTACAACTAGCGAGTAGTGTTCTGCCACAGGTCTTGGAGTGCATAGCACACTATGAGGCCTGTAATCCTCAAAACAGAGGAAACCAGTACAAAAAGGAGGACTAAATAATGGAGAGGTCCCAGCTGTGTTGTTTGAGTCATTTTGTGTCCAACAGTCATCACACAGACTTCCTGACATATGGAAATGGGGGGCAACATAAAAATTAGGTCAACAGGGCCGGTCCAGCGGACAGGCTTTACCTCACAAATAATTCAAGTGGTGGTTACAGTCTTCTAAATACAGCCTGGTCAAACTTGAGTGAATTTCAGGTGTTAGGCTTGTGTCTACGTAAAAGTATCAATAGCAGCCCAGGTCACATTTACCATTGTGAGTGAAATCTGAGGCAGTGCAAGATTGACAGATTTCATACTTTGACACTGAATAGAAGTAGACAACTCCAGAGTGTCTCTGGTAACTGAAAATGTGCACATGACATTCTAAAGCCATCCTCACATGAATCAGCGTCCAAGATTCAGACATTGTGTTGCCAAGGTTTGTTTTTACCACACTACAGTCACAGTATGTGTTCCACCAAACTACTTTGTTTGAGACCTGAGGCCTCCTGTTACAGTAGCTCCAGCTAAAGCCTCGGTTGATTCTAGCTCAGTGGGCTAACTCAACTGCCTTGCTTTGTGCAGGGAACACAAGTTCGATGCCCAGTTAGTTACCCTTGCACAACATGGAAATTGTTTTCTAAGAAGAGACTCAGCAGACAACGTTTGGTATCTAGAATCACAATCATATGAAATTGTCTCCACTCTGACGTACTGTATAATCATATCATAGATCTTATTCAATTATACATTGGGAATAACATTCTTATGCAAGTCTGATGTAAGTGAACCATATTCGACCACCACAGATTTGCTGTGTGAGTTGAACCACTTATATACAGCAAGTCTCATGGTTTTCATGAGTTGCATTTTTCGATACCATTACCCTTTTTTAAATAATTGTTCACCCTACTATAGTTCTAAAGATACACCTTCTTAAGACATAAGGCATACATCAAAATAACTTTGAATTGACTAATGCACAATTCCATCTGGGAGTCTACTGCTGATGAATTTATGTAATCACAAAGGACTGCAAGCAGTTGAAACAATGTAATCACATCAAGCACACACCAAATGTGACTTCCTGATATAGCCAAACAGTTCAATAAGGTCATGTCACACTACACAAACTTGGCAAGAATAGCACTGACGTTATTATACTTGATGACCTAGCTGACAATGCAAAGAGTCTTACCAAGTTGTTGTTGTTGAAAACATCCTCTTTACTGAGGGAGTCATAGTCTCTGTAAAAGAACACATGGAAATGAATCAGTCATACAATGTGGAAATGATCTGAGGTCACCCTCATGTGCATTTAGTGGCTGGACGCATATTCAATCAAGCCCTGGTTACCAGTTTCAATTGAATGGGGCACATGTTTCCTTAATTTTGTTCAGAAATCAAAAGGAACATGACAGAAACAATTTAATCAATGTACATATTGGTATGATAAAAGCATGCGATTTTTTTCTTTAATTATCAAATTAATTATATTTATTAAATTAATCAATCACATCTGGAGACAATGGTTTTTAAAAATGGATGCTGAGAACGGGATTCCCGCAGCATTGTTCTGGAGTCAGGGAACCTTTGGGGATGTTCATACTTTCTCGAAGTCTGGCATTGTTAGACTAGTTAAAACACTATCCCCTTACACCCAAAAGGATACCAAGCCCCTCGCAACATTGTCCAATGTGACAATCAATTATTGATTGATTTCAGCTGAATGCAATTAATTAACACTAGACTTGGAGAAAGACTCACATACAGTTTGTCTATTTTAAGTAAAAGTCGGCAACAAGTTGAACAAAGAACTGAGCATTGCTTACATGAGGTCCGGTCTGTATTTGTGGATAAGCGCACAGAACGCTAATCCATCTCTAAATGAGGTTGTCATATTGGTGACGGCTACATCTCGGTACCCATCACATTGAAGTCTGCACCACTGTTGTAGCGCTTTGATGGCGGCCATCCTCCGGCGCGTAATGTTCAGTCGGTATAAATAGAGAAGTAACAAGTGTTACCAACAATAAATACTAGTCCAGTGTGAGCGACTTCTACTTCATCCGTCAGGCTTGAACGTTTATGAAGTGTGTGCCGAAAGTAAAAAGCCCAGTTGCTGCTGTTCAGTGTTTAACCTAACTATCCACTGCTGATGCATCGGCAGTCGGCACTGATACCTGAAAAAGACAATTGTCGTAACGCCAGGGGGTGGAGTTTTGAATCCAGAAACTTAATTAACATCACCGGTAAACTTTGCCGTTGTGGTAGATTCCCAACTGTCTTTATAGTGTTGTAAGATGGCGTGTGTATATCACACAGAGCTAAGAATTCAATTCCATGTTTACACCATAGGTCTGTGGCAACTAATGAACACAATGAATGGTTTCATGCCCAGAGTATACATAAACTTACTAATGAGCACTGACAGTGGCAGACACATTGAAGCCTTAATGAGTGTCTCAATTAGAATACAAAGGATCCCGCTGAGCCCTTTTCTCATTTGCATAGTTGGGAATTTCATTAGAAGAGCAAAGGAGACATATTTGTAAATAATAAACTTCATGGTTTATCTACTCTAGATGGCACTATCATTGGCAACAATGGAAAATGCTGCTACAGAAATAAAATTAAAAAATTAAAAAAACGGTGTGGTTCTGCATTCAGCCCCATAACCTATTTTGAGAGCTGCTTTCAAATTGGACCTAGACTAGACGAACAGATGAGTTCGTTCTCAATTGAAGCCTTGATGGTCGACTGAAGACGATATTGAGTGTTTCACTGAAGGTACAAACTAAATTGTTCAAGATCCTAAAGCTTAGCAATGTCCACATTTTTAAAATGTGCTCATTGCCAGTGGGGGGCACTGTCAGACTAGAGAACTGTGGATAGACTATAATCAAGTTAACTGCCTCAGTTACATTTCCCTTTACTTAAATTATAACTATTCGCTATTCATATTCTCAGACATGCTACAGTAGTTTAAGATGATTGAACCCATCCGTGTTCTCTGATTGAATGTGCATTGGCCTTGGACAAATGGGGTCATATCCCATCTCCTCCACATAACGGAAGGCTGTTGATGTTGGACAGAATCTTGGCTTTGTATGGCCAAGCTCCTGTCCAACGAGGCCAACAATTTCAAAGGAAGTAGTCTTACTGGGAGGCTCAAAATGCAATGGACATGGAACAGCTGCTCTTTCTGTGATCTGAAAAATCAACATTATAGCCCTTGTAGGACATATTATATCACCCCTGAAAATTGGTGATAATGATGAATTCTTCAAACAGTCCAACATATACATATGCTGTATTAGCACTGTATATTTGCTCTTTTATTATCCTTATACTTTATAATAACTTGAGATCACACAACAATTGAGCCCTCTTTTGAGAAACTGTGACAATCCCAATCCAATAAAAAGAAACAATGATAGATCCACAGTAAGTGACAGACTTGTTTATAAGTGTGTCTCTTGCAGGAAAAAACAACAACATGTATTTGCCATGTAATCTAATGAGAGCGTCACTGTCAGTGAGGGCAGTCATTTTTCAGCCACTTCCATTGTTTCCTGTAAGGGCTTGTGGCAGCATGCAGACATCCTGCCTCTCTGTCTGTAGTGAAGGTAACAGGATAGCCCAGGGATGGGCTTGTCATCCATGAGATCATTGAGAACTCATCAGAGCGTTTCCTCTTTCAGTTTTACCCTAATCTTATGGCTAATGTAAGAGCATTTAGTCACCATGAACACAGAAGAATGTTAAGGCCCTGTATCTATTAAGAGCATTTCATCCAGTCTTTGAACTTTACATGTACAATGTTAAAACAGATTTATTCCTAAAGTATGCTAAACCATTCCAGCCCGTTCAATGAGAATGAAAGATAGCATAGAATGTAAAAAAAATACTTGTAAAAATCATTCAGCAGAGAAATTATGAATGCTTCGCAAAAAAGGCAAATGAAACAAATGTTACCTTGGATAAAACCTCACATTATCTTAGGTTGTCCATTATCTCAAGTTGACATGTGAATTTTCTTTTTTCAAAATAACAATGCTTCTTCCCGGAGTAAGGATAAAGATGGGAAATAGCTCAAGCCAAAGTTTGAGAGACATGAATATTTACATTTAATAAGTAGTAGTAGTAGTAGATAGTTCTGGAATGCATTCACCTCATTGTACAGAAAATTAATGACATTTAAAACATTCAATATATCTGTATAACATTACAAAAGCACCAATAGTATGCTAAATCAATCAATAGTATGCTAAATATATCCATATCACAAAACTCAGGAGTTACATTATTTGGGTGTGCAACAGTGATGAGACCTAGGGTGTAGGGACCTCTTGGTAGTGTAGAAGCCATGCAGAAAGAAAGAGGCGTATCAGTCGCTCTCTATGCCATCAGTGTTCTGTGATTCCGAGAGCCTCTCCCCTCCTGCCCTGGCCACAGTGCTGTGGATCTCAGCCTCATGCTCCCTGGCCTTGGCCCGTAGCTTGGCTATACTACAGGACCGGAACTCCTCTGGACTGGGCCTCTCTGTCCCCTCCCATTCCACTGGCCCCTGGATCATACTCTGGATTGGGAGGGCCACCACAGCACGGGGTACTTTAGTCCAGGGATAACTTCCCTTCTGCCTCTTCTCCCAGTGCTCACTGTCAGAGCCCTCTGGCTCTTGTGAACTCTTGTTGGATTTGTCAGTTGTGTCCTCGTTGTCCTTCCTGGGTACTGGCTCTCCCAACTGACCCTGCAGCTTTAGCTGACGCCTCATCTTAGCACGACGGTTTTGAAACCACACCTTGGGAAAATATAATATGTGACACAGAAATATGTTACATTTGTGCTAAGTAAGATGTTACACACATAGAATTGAATGTAAGTTCTAATTACATACTGTACAGTAGCACTGCGAAGAATAGTTAAATGGTTGTGAGGTAGAGGGTGCTCGGACCATACCTGTACTCTGGCCTCGATGAGGTCCAGTCTCAGGGCCAGGGCTTCCCTCATGAAGACGTCTGGGTAGTGGGTGGTCTCAAAGGCCTTCTCCAGCTCCTCCAGCTGCCAGCTGCTGTAGTTGGCCCGCGCGCGCCTCTGCTTCACTGGCCTCTGTTCATCTGGAAAGCAAAGCACAACTGCCAATTACACAATCGCCAACGGGTGACAAGGAACTAATGGCTCTAGATTGGATAATTAGTGCTGCGTTCATTAGGCCCTCTTTAACAGTGCTTGATAATTGATTGTTAGTTACGAGCTGTAAACATTTGCACTGCACTCAGATGGGGCCCAATGAGTTTCAAATGTGAAAATGTAGTCCATTAATACCAAAACAATCACATTTTGTATTAGATTCTCACTCATGAAATTACATCTATCAGATACAAAGGCTCCATACTCTCTCCAATCTTATTGTAATGGGTATTCTCAGACTGACTGTTGGTTTGAACTCACCCATGCTCTCTGTGAGGTGCCCCATCCCAGCCGCATGTGTGGCCAATAGCAGAGCCTCCTTGCATGGCTCTGGCTGCAGGTAACTCCGCAACGACTCATAGCTGAACAAGGGCCCTGGGATCAGGATCTGTGGAGAGCCCAGTCTAGTGGGGAATGCAGGAAAGAAGTGAGCCGCGGAGGAATGGAAGACTGCAGGTAAAAGAGTGGATACCAATTGCCCGGGGCCAAACATATCCAAGCTCTTAGAAGAGTCCAGATTCTTCAGGAGTCAATCCACTAAAGTTAAAGGGAAACACTGAATGCCACAATCCAATCTCTGAAGTACTTCATTCAACAACAAACACTTCTTGTGCTAGTGTTGACTTGAGATGAACCAGAGTGAAGTCTTGATGCTGCACCACAGTATAATAGAATAGTGATGCCAATGAGATGGTGAAATACATCACCAGGTCCAGAGTGAAAAACAAATGCAGAAGCTTCAATCATAAATTCAGAGAACTCAATAGTTGCAATCAGCTATACAATGATTGTTAATCCAAATGATTGCCTTGGAGGATTGAGATGGAGATGAGGAGCTCAGGTGAGAAGCAGGTGATAGTTGAAGAGGCAAGGGAGGACTGCACTCAGTGGTGGAGGTGGTCTCACTGTAGCCTGGTGTGATTCCCTCTCCTGTTCTTTTCCCCTCTCCTTCCCTGGTCACATGACTCCCTATGGGAACAGACACTGTGAGTCAGGGTTGGGCTTTAGATACATAAAGAGGAATTTCAATCGAACCCATGATTAATCCTAAGGTAAACTTTAACACCCTGGTTCACATTCATCATTCAATCAAAGTCCATTAAAACTATAACTCTTTATCAGCTCAATCTTAGATTCCTGAACATTCAACTTCCTGAACAGTCACTGACACCCCTGATTTCATGCTGCACTCTGCTTGGATATGGTGTTTCTGTTTGAGGTTTACTTTGGACAAGTTAAGACACCTTTTGAAATTTCAATCTATGTGATGGATCAGATATTAAGGTGTGGATATACAAAAAAATACTGTCTCAGAGACTTGAACATTCAGTGGAACACGTACAACATGTTGGAGATGCTTACCTGTCCCTTTTAACAGTTGTCAAGTATAATAAGAATAAATTACTCCAATAGAGGTATGAGAACACGGCTAGTTCAGCCTTGCAGAGGTGATGAAAACAAGCTCACAGGCACCAAACACAGAGCCACTGTTTCCAGGGTAAACACGTTCATACTAATTACACCCTGAAATTGACATGAATTTGAAAGCTCATTTGCTGTATCAAAATGTTTTCCTAACCCTGATTTCCTTATCTTGATGGTTGTTGGAATTACTCCTAAAGTGTTGTTAATTAAGGCATTATGAACTTGTCTAAGATGAACACATTTTTCTTGACAAATAGGATGCTTTCTTAGATATAATGGGTAATCGTTTAAGTGTTCAACAGCAATAATAAAAATGTCTTTAAATGACTGTTTCACCTTCCTTTCTACACCCCACACCAATTAGTCTTCTAAATCTAAAATAGCATCACCTGTTCAAACAGACTGTATTGTTTATTCCTCGGCTGAGGACAGTTCACTGACAATGGCTGTGGGTCAGGGATCCTTGGCCTTTGAAAACAGATCACTTTCACAGCTAAACTTCAATTGGAATTTGGTGCTTTTTCCATGTCACCCACATATAGTACTCCGATCCTTCTATCCCAATAATATACTGAGTTACTGAAACGTTTATGGAGACAGGGATTTGATGATTACAGACACAGGTTTATACATATCATCTGAGCATACAGTATGCAATATCTGTTGATGCAGGCTGTTTTTTTTTTTTAAGGTAACAAGTTACATTTCTAATAGTGAGCTAGTGTTTTGAAACTTTTGCTGGTTTTGAAAGTGTCACTTGATCCCTCTGTCATGCTGTTAGATAAACTGTCCCTATAGCTTAGTAAGGAGCCTCAATGAAATCTTTTGCACACATTGTGGAAGGTAATACACTACTGTACTCAACAGACCATGACAGGGAGCACTCTCTCACATAAGAGCACGTACTGCTCGCACTGAAAACCTAATAATACCACAAGCATTCTGTGAGTCATGCCTTCACACATACTCTTCCCACATTCAAATCTGTGCACACTCAGACCTTCTACACCTTTCACAGACGGCCCAGCTGTGGCTCTGGTGTTGAAGGATCTCTGATGAGTTGATCATGAGGACTGTGAATGAAACACAGGTGTGTCAATTAATCCGGAGATACATATCACCTAACAACACACCCCGCCAACTGCTTATCGGATCAGACGGCGGCGAAAACGCAGCACTGTCATCGTTGTCACCACTGACTGGCGTGTCAAGCCGACTTTGATCAGCCCAGAACATCAGCAGAAGACAGCTGGTCAAAGCCATGCTCCAAACACCAAGGCTATGTGAATCACTGTCTAGTCAGGCCACTACAGCAACCAGGAAAGCACCTCTCTCTCCTGTGGGCCTTTCATCTGCACCTGTTCAAACACAAAATTCAAGTAGATGCACAGGTATAAAAAGGTCAATATGCAAATGCAGGGGCACTCAGTGGCGTAGCACACTAAGGCGCATACCATATCATCGCAAGGTCCCTGGTTCGATTCCGGCCATCGACATATCCTGCATGTCATCCCTCTCTCTCACCCATCCTTCCTGTCAATCTCTACTATCTCTATCCCAATAAAGCAGAAGTGCCCTAAAAACATATTTTAAAAATATATATATGTAAATGCAGAAACAAAATTAATGTTGAGAGCAGAGTGTTTGTGCGACAAAGGTATATACATTTTCTCTGTGCCCTGTCATTTCCAGACTTTTGCTATTTCTAAAGAAAAGGAAAATAGATTAAAAGTGTCTACTTTGAAGGGTGGCTAAATAAACACTGTGTGTGTGGTGGGACTGAATACTGAATGGCCACCTGAGTTTGTCCCTGGCACACAGGTAGACACAGGGATTTCTAGGATGTCTGAAAGTAGATCCCACCCCTGCGGTGTTTCGCCTGTCCTAGGTTCCTCTAATGCCCATTGATCCAGCTAATCAGGGAAGACATTTGTGAAAAACCAGTGGGGGCGGTTTAGCCATCAGTAAGGGACATGTACAAATGAGCTGATTGTGGATAATTGAAGGAGGCATTAGGGCAACAATGGTAGTGGCTAACGCCAGTCTGTATTGGTCTCTCAGGTACCCCCATTTCCCTGGATCACATGGCAGCACCTGAAATCCGCAGCAGGCTTAAATAACAATCAAAGTATCATTAGTGGGCCTTAAACAGAGGGCACATTCCTCATGGACTTAAGACCCCACCAACAGTGTGCCCCATCTCCATTACTGGCTTTAGTGAATTGACTTGTTTGAGCTTGTATTCATGCCATTGACTAGTGGGTGGAGGAGACATTTCCAAAGTGGACAAGATAACCAGTGCAGGTGATGTCTGAATGATTGTCAATCAATGTTCTACAGCATGATATATGAGATAAGACAAACTGGTGATTCACATTATGTGATAGGACCAAAAACTGTGTATTTGTACAATTCTGGCCTGTAGTACATTTAGTGTAGTACATTTAGTGAGTCTCAAGGTTTTCTTTTTTTCTTAAAGGACCTTTGAAACTGGCTCAACTATCAGATTATATTTTGGATGTGTTAGAGCAAGACTTAAGATGACAGAGATTGTGAACAATGCACAATATCATTAATACCCATCCATTAGAGTGACACTTTTGCACATAAAACAAAAGTTCTGCCAGATGTCGTGTGAAGATGGATGATAATCATTAGTTACGGTGTCATGGGAAAGTAAATCTAGCTGGTATGATTTGCAGTCTGGAATAGCAATGAGTGCTGATAAGATCAATATTTAATGAGAGCATAAGTGAAGCTTAAGGATTGTCACTAGTGCCTCTGCTGTAAATGACATGTACAATTATCATTGTTATCAGATGGGGTCAGTCTGAACTGCAATTACTACCCTAATATCTTTCTATTCAATCACGGCAAGAATGTCTGATCATTCCTTGCTCGTAGTTGCAGTCGTCCTTACTTTCGTTGACCAACTCTTCTTTTAAATCCATTTCTAGTGATCCAAACTAACATAATTCAATCATGCTGTATGTGTTTGTGGCAGGGAGAAGACAAAGGGACGTGTGTTTCACGGCTGAGGAAGCCCCTATGCTTGGTGCCTCACTCTCTCTGGTAATTGTATCCCACAGTGAGCAGGCTGATTGGTTTAGTCCTGGATCACTGGCCATGGGATAAACCTGAGAGCCCAGCCTGCTTTTCATGTCAAAACCTTCAAGGGAAAGCGGCTACGATCCAAGAGCAATCACACTTTAGACTTCAAAGTGCCAGGGAAAAGAGAGGCGAGAGCCAGTCCACATTTTTTCCATGCCAGCCAAGTGCAACTCATGCGTGGAGGAAGAGGAGATGATCTAAGGAGTGAGTGCCATTGAGAGGAAGACGCAAAGCAGACAGGTGTGCATGGGCAGGTAGCAGCACATCAGGGCCCCTCCCAGGGATGAGTGAGAAACAAGGAGTCACCCCCCCCACCCCCAGCACAATCACCCCCCCACACCCCTTCCTCACCCTTTGCACTGTCCACTTCCACATGAACAAGCACATCAGGATATTAAGCAATGGTTTTAGGAAAAGGAATAACAACTTTTCCCCAGGGATTTCATGAACCCATGATGTGACTGTAACAAAGTTAAGTGAGGCTGTAAAGAGTAATATAAGGGAGTTAACTCCCACCATGGCACACTGAGACATGGTTTTAGAGCAGCCCACAGCACCTGCTTTTGAGGGCATCAAACGCTGGTGTGATGAGTAAAGCTAGAGGTTGTTAGCATGTCAGTGGCCTATCAGGCTACTCAATGACAACCCCCCTTCTGTCACGTCCTCCCCGCTTGCTGTCACTCATCTCTGTTCCGCCTCACTGCCATACAGCCAATGGGATGCTGGCGCCTCACCAAGAGCCCAGGCAGCTCAGACAGGCATCTGTTGCAAGCTGATGAATAACCACAAACAGAACGTTCAACTCTAGTTGCAGTGCGTTATATGACACCTTACAGGTGCAATTAACACATCATCCAACAACAAGCAGAGGAAGGACAGCACAGACAAGTATAACTAAGACAAGCATATTTGAAGTTTCTCACCAGAAATTACAAAAAGCTAAATATCTTTAAACTGAGTAAAGTAAAGTAAAGTTCAATTGAGACACAATAATAGGCTACATTTAGGTGTGTTTTTCAGTATAGAAAATAAATAAATAAGAGATTTTTTGCTTTTTGTATTCATATGATGTATATCAATGGTTTTGTTCTTATTTATGACAAAGAAAACCAGAATAATAACAGAGTTAGTCTGAGGTTCTCAGAAGTTTCCACCCCTAGCCTCAAATCAGTTCTGACATCTTAAAAGGAGAAGGGGGCGCAGATCACTGGGTATGTGTGGACCTCATTGAGGGAGTCTGCTTTCATCAGCCCTATGGGAGCAGCATGTTGAGTGGCTGTCAGTCCCGATGGATGACAGCTTCCCCTGACCCACTAGTGTGGGCATGTCTCACATACACATAAGATTCTCCCTTCACTATACACCAGCTTCCTCTCCATGTCCCCTCATGTAACACAACACCAGCAAAGTCAATTTCAGTGCTGCCCAAAACAGCCTGCCCACATGCAGCCTTCAAAGGGCGCTTTGGTCTGTGTGATTGTGAACAATTACTGCCTTGGTTAATTTTCCATTAAAGGGTGAGGACACTTATCTGGGTTACCTGCATGCCTGCATGTTGTTTTTCCTACCCCTTTGACTCCATCATGATGTTTTCATATGAAGTCAGGGGCACTGGGCAAAACAACTCACACTTTCATGGCAAATTGGTTTCCATCACAGCATTCACTGCATGCCTTTAATTTGTCTTCTACACCCCAGTGAAAAGAACATACCTATGACAGCCATTTCCAGATTTATCAGGAGTCAAGAATGACTGGAATGAATTGAGAGGGCACCAGGCCTTGTTCTATTAACCGTTCCTCCATTCCTCTCATTTGAGGTGGTGACACATTGATGTGCAAGCCAATAATTAGCTCTGATGAAATTTCAAAGATTATGCCACACAATTTCAACTGGTAGCTGACTTCAAATTTTAAACATGCAACATTATCATAGTACAAGCTAATTGGCAACAGCAGTAACTCTTTGGGATTAAACACAGCAAAAAATATGCTCACAATATGATATTATTTCTATAACATGAGCAACAACATACAATAATTTTAAAATGTTTTTTTTTTTATTCAAATAACATTACAGTGGTTGTTAGTAATCATTATTTTGAAAAATAACGGGAAAGTACCGTCATTGCAGAACATGAAGCATAAGTGACATTTTTTCATCACATACATTTCCATCTTAGAATCCAAGCATCACTTGTGAACTATCTTTACATCCTGATAAAACTACAAAACGAATAGGTATACAGCACAGGGCAGTCAAGTATGACATGAGTCTAATTCTATAATACAAAAACGGAATGACACTTCCTCCACTGAAAAGAAGACGCTGCACTTCTGGGTTTTCACGTTGTTGCTTCCATGTGCAGAACCTTCATGGATTCAGAGATCATAGAACTGGTGTCAATCTGTCCATAGATCCCTACCAAGAAAGCCTTATGGAGTAAGATGTCTGCATGCTCTGGAGAAAAAGCACAATAAAACACACAAAAAACATTAGCAACTTTGCTTTGACCACTATTCCTTAAAAAAAAGAAAAAAAGAAAAAAAAGGGGTTGTCTTAAGCATGTCTTAAGACGTAATAGGACAAATATACAGAGACTAAGAAGCGTTGAGAGAATGATGTGAGACCCACCTTGACAGAGCAGTATGTATTCTGGAAGGTTCCTCAGAGCTGTCTGAACCACATCAAAGTTTCCACTGCCCATACAGTACATGAAGGTGGGTAGGAAGTCCGATGCCATGCTGCATCACAGAGAAGAGACATGTTTTACTATAGCACACAGACACAATCTCTGATTTATGACAACTTTACATGAACGACAACACAAGCCAACACCTTCCTACTGCAGTAAATGTGCAGACACGTGTTCTCTGTAGACGACACATCAGTGAACTGATTTCTGACCAGAGAAGTGTCTCTCATAGGTTTCAGCAGTCAGGACCTACCAGGGGTTGTTCTGGATGCAGCGCAGGGCCAGGCTGAAGGCCATGTTACGACACAACTCCTCAGACGAACTCATTAGCCTCTGGAGGTCATTCTGAGAGCAAGAAAACATGTTTTATCTACAGGTAGCAGTGTAACAACATATTGTGTTGGAGCTTGTTTCATTTGTTTATCATAAAAGTCTTTCTCAAGAGGTGAACTTACAGTGAAGTACTGGATAACTTCTGGACTCCTCTTAGACTTCTCATCCACCTCGGTCAGAACCTCCAGCACATCTGAATTACACAGTGGGTACACCCAGTGTTGGAAAAGGTCTGCAAAATCCCTGAAGTAATGCGTTTGACTGAGTATATCTTTGTTACCTTCAATTGCCTCTCCTCTGGAGATCTTCTTCAGGTACTTAGTCATATCAGCTGCAGTCAGTGGAACGGACGCTGATATACTGACCAGGGGCAGGGAACCTGCGGAGGAGTCATCTGATTGGAGGAAAAACAGAGACATGTCACATTACAACCTTTAATATAACTTAGCAGAAGCAAGCCACACTTTACATTAAAAGGGCAGTTTACTGAATGCAGAAATTCCGAGGGCTGTATGTCGAGAGTTACAGGGAGAGAGCGGTATGTTGAGCAAACTCCACTGAATTAGTTTCAATGTATGGAATCACTTGAGAATTTCTGAATTATGGGTAAACTTCCTCGTTAAACGTAGATTTCTATCTAAAACACAAAGAGGCCTTAGTGTAAAGATAAACATAAGACATTTTCTGGATCTCTTATAGTGTTTTCATTAATGGTGAAATGTTTTGCGAGCGGGTACTGTACATGCGCTTGGCCTACCATCTCTGTCCTCAGCAGTGCTCTCAAAGGACGAAGCCCTCACAGGGAGAGTGAGCCCAGCCAGCAGGGACTTGAGCTGTAAGAGTTCTGGGTTCTCTGAGGAGAGACACCTAGTGGGGGAAACAGAGAAATGCTCAACAGAAGAAAACTCATGATGCTAGAAGCTAAGCAACAATTAGCAATGGTTACAGTACATACATGATAGGTAAACAATAATTGAGTAAAATAAAGTCAGTCAATCACATTAAAGGACTATATAAGATGCTTTTAAATAAATACAATTAAATATTTTCAAAAATGTCTGTTAAACATTTCCACAATGAAACTATATAAAATAACATCTTGATTAAATTAGGTTGAACACCAAAATATCTATATGTAAATAACTTACTGCAGGATATCAGAGTGCTTCTGTAGGTAAGGAATTGCTGCAGCTGCATCATGGGTAATGTACTTCTGAATGAACTGCACAAACTTATTGATGAAGGCCAAGGTCATGCGAACTCTCCGGAAGTTCTGCAAAAAACATGCAACATGCTTCTTTCTATGCACAAATAATCTAGCCTTGTGAAGACACTGTTCTGAAATAGCACACATATTAGCTCTAATCATGATATACAACAAGAAATACTTGGACAGTTGCAAGTAATTGGTAATTTTTACAGCTGTGACATATCACAAAGCGAGACTGAAAAAACATTCAGGCGAAAAAAAAACCCTGCCAAAATCCTATAAATTGATGACGTGAACTCCCCAACCTGCAAAATCTTCATGAAGGAATAAAGGCACTCCTGCAGCGCCCTCTGGTGGTCACTGTGAAACACCAGTGGCTGCAGCAGCTCCAGAATGGCCAGCACGTTCATGAAGAAGGTCATGTGGAACTGCTGTCTGAAGTCCTGGAAGTTGAGGTGGATGCGTCCGTGTAGCAACGCTGCGATCATGGGCAGGTGTCTGGAAAGGAAGGCCACATTCTGAATCTGCTCTCTATATTTTAACATCTCCCAGCAACCCCCACCACAGCCAGATGAGACTAGAACATAGAACAAAGCAAAGCAAACTGCTCTGACAGGTTCATGCATCTTTCCAAAACTTAGTTTGTAATGTATACAAAGTTCACCTGAGTAGGAGGACAGGGTGGGACACTGCAAGCTTCCTACAAGCAAGGTTGGCATCTGACATACGGTCCTCAGCTGATTTAGTGTCTGCTGTATCGGCCAGTAATGAGACCAGACGATGGACCAGGACGTCGAGCTGAGAACCAAGAATAACAGATACCAGATAGATCAATTCTACTGTATGAAGCTTGAGCTTAGTACATTACTCTGAGGCACATGTGTTGCAGAACTAAAGCCAGTGGAGCCTGCTGAAGGTTACCTTGCAGGTGCTGCCGTCGGCGGCCCCCTCGCTGCTCAGTGTGGCCTCAGGTAACGTCACATGTTGGATGACCTCAGGGAAGTGGAGGTAGATCTGGAGCAGGAGGTTCTGACATCTCTTACTCATCACACTGGAGACACAACCAAGACTTCACATCAGACGATGGTTTATAAACAGCAGAAAGTTAGTGACTACACAGAAACCTCCTACCAGAATCCTCTTATGCTCTTATTATCAGCCTAGTCAGTTGGATCATAACTGTTGTACGTCTCCAAATCAAACGGTTTGTATCATCATCATCATCATCACTGGGTATATTTCTCGTAGGCAGGAACAACCTTGACCGAGAGTCATACTCCACTCTGTCTTTTCAACAATTGTCTAATTGGAGTAAACACCAGCTTATCTAGTAGTGAGCTTAAAAGAGGAGGTTGTGAGGAGAATGCCTAGCACAGGCAAATGTTTATCCTACAGAAGGCCAAACAGTCTGCTTTGTAAGACGGTTTAAACAAACTGTTTTTTCATTCGCAACAATTTTACACGACAGCTTAGCTGTACTTAAAATATTGTAATGCGGAAGCTAATTTTGCTTGACCTTGGCCAAAGTTTCCTCATTAAAGTGGTTTAATAACCACAGACATATTCATGAAAGGAGGTCTTGCCTCCACAAAGAGTTGCACCCTGATCTCTGACAGCTAAGTCTGAGCAGGAATTTACAACACAGGCAAGTGTAGAGCTGCAGCCCTAATCCTCTTGGCTTCATTATAATACACTGAGCTTTTAAAGAGATCACAACACAGACGACTTCTGCTAGTTTTAATTTCACACCAATAGACCTAATTATCGAGTTTTCCCTGGTCCACAACATTGTGGCTGACAGAGAACATTCAGTCTGTAAATTTCATCTGTTCTGTGAGGGGAAATCAAGTAATATGCCCAAAGTTTATCAGTACGTTTTGAGAGGCTAAAGATCCAAATTCAATACTTGGACTCATTAGAAAGAGCAAAGAAATGTGTCTAACTCAACGACCTGTGGGCAGTGGACACTTTGGTGAACCTTATGGGTCAAAAATATGTTAATTGTGTTTGTCTGCTGTTGCTGAGGGAGCGGATGGTGTATTGAAAGAGAGAGAGAGAGAGGGAGATAGATAGATAGATAGAGAGAGAGAGAGAGAGAGAGAGAGAGAGGGGGCGGACGACACAGAAAGGTGTCTGTCTAGGAGTAGATGACATTATGACAGACCACCCTTCACCATTATCAAATTACCGGAGATCAATCATGGCTAAGCATGTCAGTTTTAGAGCCCGCCCAACATCCATACCTGTCTCCCCATTTCTTGGTGCAGTTGATGAGGTACTCTGAGACTTTCTTCACATTCTCCAGGTCTCCGTGACAGCAGGAGTGGAGCAGGGGCAGTCGTGACTGGATGAGGGAGCAGGAGGCCTGGTCCAGGGTGCTCTTGCCCAGAGGGGAGTCGCGGCTACTGAGCTCTGACTCAGACAGGATCAGGTCCACCAGACTGATGAGTTCCTCCGGGTTCAGCCACAGAACAAACTTCTCTGTCCGCTTCTGAAGAGACCGGGGGGGGGGGGGGGGGGGGTTAACAGTCAGGGTGATGCGCAGCATCCAGCAGTCATGGGTGGGGAGTAGATGGTCTGTGTTGTGTTACTTGATGCCAAATTAGATCTAATTTAAGTAACTAAATTTAAGGTAGCGCCTCACCTCACTGAGTTGTACAGAAAATGCATTAATGACCAAACAGTAAAACTTTAGAACTAGAAAAAAAAAAAAAGTAGAATGGGCACATGTACTCAATGTAGCGCCTTGAAGCCATAGAGAGCAGAGTGGTCTACGGTCATACCTGTGGAGTCTTCTGGTCACGGCCCTGCCAGATACGAGGGATGTGACTACAGGCCCACAGGAAGTCTAGAGCAGAGGAGGGGTCCAGTCTGAGGAACAGCACACACACAATTACAAACAATAACAAGACCGTTTCATAACTTAGGGAACACTACCTGAGGAACACTCAGTATTACTGTGTTAGATGTAGCGACTAACCTCTTGTCTTTGTGCTTGCTGAGAATAGCACTGATGCACTGGTGAAGAGTGATCCAGTTGGACTGATGTGTAAGCAATGCCAATAGGTAAGGCCTGTAGGAGGGAGTTCCTCTGCCCTGAAATGAAAACCCCAATAAGGCAAGGTGCTGAAATGCATAACAGTAAGACAAAGAAAAAAACACGAGCAAACAAACACAAATACCTATGATTTAATTAGATATATTAGTGAGCTATGCACATCTTCATCATGTACTCTGCTGAGATTACCTTGTTGAGAGCAAAGAGTAGCTTCTGCTGAAGGTCTGGACACACTGATGTAACCTCAGGGTCAAGAAGTTCCAGCCAATCAACCAGCAACCCTGAGCTCGACCCAGTCTTTGTCACCTCAGAACTGCTAAAAGGGATCGACAATTCAAGGATGGGAACATGGAGTGGAACACCTATCGAATCTCTGCTGACTAAATCTACACAGTCCAGATAAAATGGAGCATACAGAACAATTTCTAATCCCACGTAATACAGAAAACCATAGACAAACCACAGGGGGTGAATGCTACAGTAATCATGTAGTCATTGGAGTCTGTAAAAAAACAAACATGTTTTTTATATGACATGAGTTAAAACAGAATTGATATGCTCACTTATTGGAATCCACCTCCTTTTTCACAGCTTGCTCCTCAGTCTCATGAAGAAGCAGAGATATCACCATTGCAACAGGGCCTGCTGTGGTCCCAGTCGCAGCCTGTGTGCCAACAGTCATCAGCAGGGACAGCAGTTCCTCCAAGTAAGGGGACTTGACCTCCACTAGCCCCTGCAACACTGTCAAAACAAACAACGCCTCTTCATTCCTCTATCCAACATGTGTGCTGGTAGAGGTTTTATTTCTGAAGCTACTGTGAAATATTTCCAATATAAGTATTCCAAAACAAACCACCCTTGACATACTGGGCTTAGAAACATCTTGTGACTCAAAAGAAAAAAGAAAAAAAAAGTATCATGGGACCAAGCCAATCCCACACGCCAGAAATATGTACCACCATTATTGCATTCTTGTGTAACCTAGGTCGCCAGCTTAGCCGCAACCAGTTGAAACATTGAAACGTCTTTCATCTGGGCCTGATGGCAACATGAGAAAATATTGGACATAAACAAGCTCATAGCAGCACACCCCCTCTAGAGGTGGTTTGGTTTGGTTTCAAGGAAGACTTCTAAAGTCATCATAGAAACCAATAGAAAAAAAAAAACAGAGACTCGGAGGCGGCAAAGACACAAACAGATCTGGAGAAGTTGCGCAACAATAGTTACCACATCCAAAGAGTCAACAACAGCCTGCTCATGTTTTCGTCCTCTAAGAGTGTTGAATGTTTACATTTCAGTCGAAACTAAAGAAAGTGAAACAACAATACCTTTGCTGATGAGTTCAGCCTCTGCATTACACCTCTCCCCTGCTTTCAGCGTGGCTATGATGGCTCTCACTGCCACCTCAGAGTCCCGTCGATAAGCCAGGGCCTCAGCAAGGTGGAGGAATCCTGTACGGACTGTATAGGAAAGGTACACTCAATTATCACACAGCTCAAGGTGAGATCCAGTGGATCACTTCAATAAGCGTGACTAGGAGAAGATGCGGGGCACCCACCATCACTGAGCCGATGCTTGTGAGGGTACTGTCCAGCGAAGGTCTTGAGCAGGGTCTGCAGTGGCCCTGCCTCCACAGCTGGGTTCTCCAGCCAGGTCAGCATCTCCACGATGGACTTGAAGAAGAGCGAGGAGAAGGCCACGTCCTGAGATGCCAGCCGCTGAGAGGCAGAGAGATCAGGGCAGAGTAGGAGAGGGAGTAAAAGAGAGAGATAGTGGGAGTTTGAGAGGAAGAGAGTTAGAGAGAGAGAGAGAGAGAGAGAGAGAGACAGAAACAGAGAAACAATGAGACATGAGAAATGGCTGTCCAATCCACTCGTACCTTGCTTCATGTGTTGTAGAATGTGTCGACATTTAGACTGACAGCATGCCATACCTGGTAGAGGTGCAGCTGGCGCAGCAGTGGGCAGGAAAGCGCATGGCTGCGGTGCATGGCCATGACCAGAGCCCCAGCATGGGTAGAGCTGAGTAGGGTAGCCAGGGCCTGCAGGAGACGCAGTGCCACCCCGCCCTGCTGTGTGTGGCGGACCAGCTCCTGAGCCAGGGCTTGTTGCAGCCCCAGGGAGAGCAGTCGGGGAGGGGGGCCGTGCCAGCGGGGGTCAACTTTCAGTGGGAACATCTGTGGAGAGACAGCCCAAATAAAAAAACTCATCATAAACAGCTCCTTCAATCATGTCATTGGCCAAATCAAAAAATGCCTTGATCTTGTTTTATCTAAACAAACTACAAAGGCATGGGAAACAACTGAGAGAATTCTTGGCTCAATAAACATCCGTATTTACTTCAGACAGGTTTTCATGTGACAGACGCTCGTACCTGAAGTAGCATGCCAGTGAGATCATCATCAGGCCCAATCACTGGGATCTGATTGGCTCCTCTCATCTTCACAGAGCCATGAGGGTTTTCCACTGTAACTTTGGCCCTATTCCCCTCAGAACTGTCTGTTTGGGCAAATGCAGTCACGAGTAAACAGGTACCCAAGAAATATCAATACAGTTTAATGAATGAGCTCTAAATATGTTAGAACGAAGTGAATATGCCACAGTGAGACATCTGATAACCTAAATGGCACATCCATATCTAATCATGGAGAATTAAAACACTGACCTCTACGAGGAGGGAGAGAGGAGCTGAGCATCGTGTGGAAAGTGTGCCCCCCGGTGGCCCCTCGCTCGTGTTGCACCTCAACCAGATGGGCCATGTAGTCTGTTGCAAAACAGAGACACAGCCAAGAGAATCCGATTAGCACATAATACCAACTGAGACAAACTAAGACACTAGATATTGATAACATTATTGATGTGGAACGGAGATAGTGAAGGGCTGTTTATGCCAGGCTCTTACTCTTGTCCATGATGTTCTGCTCCAGAGCCTGTGGGTCATGTGACACTGCCCCGTCCAGGTACTGCAGTAGTTTACTCATGCTGGACACTGGGATGCCAAAAGACTGGACAAACAGCAACAGCTGCTGCGGTTCCAGGTCTTGCAGCGCTGCGTCCACCAATCGTGCGACCTCTGATCGGATCATCCTCAGCTTTAACCAATCAGGCAACAGAAGGGCCTCCTCGGAGGTGTCAACCAGGAAAGCGGTGGGGAGGGGCTTCTTGTCGGGGAACCAGATGTCCAGGAGGTTGTAGAAGTCACTCTCCCCTGAGGACAGATACACAAGATACATCCAGTGTACTACTGTAACATGCAGATACTGAGTAGGTCATGTTAACAACACACATATTCAGATGCCCATACCTTTTGGTGGCCCCAGTGTCAGCAGAATGACCATGGCGTGGACCACCAGAATGTGCATGGTGGCAGTTTCCCCTGTGATCCAACGCAGAAACACCTGGTCCTGAGATTCTGACTGAATAATCAATATAAAGATCAGAGTAATGCATGTTTGAAGTAATTACTTAATTTGACATCACAATGAGAACCACTAGTGGAACAAAACCATTTTTTTTCCAGAATTGACCGCTACGAAAAATCAGTCAGTCCTCCTCACCCAGCTGTAGAGGTCCTCTCCCTCCTTGGTCTTCCTCATCCTCCTGATGTAGGTGGAGAAGATGGTGATGAGGGCGGAGAGCACAGCGTCTGACTCGGGCCTGCAGGAGTGCTTGGAGAACAGGCTGTTCATGATGGTGGAGCGCTCTACAATCAGCCTGGCCACATCCTACAGGATCCAGAGAGAATCCAAAACATCTCAGCATGTCTCTATGGAGGCGACACATGTAAACTATACAGAAGGAGACGGTAATATCGCTGCAGATGAAAAGAGTCACGGTTACCAATGCCAGGTCATTGTGAGACGACTGCTCCTCCACTGGGGCATGCTGGGATAGGTAGATGAGATAGGCGCTGATGGTCTGTGGGTCTGTCTCCATGTGAATGGCCTTGGGAGGAACAGAGAAACAACACACGCTCTTACCACATCTCTTCCATTCACAAACTTAAACCTGACACTAAGGCCTGACATTAAGGCCAAATCACGTGAATTGTCCAGATCCCCACTGACCTGCTGAAGAGAGGTAGACGTCATGCCTCTGACGCTGTCGAACAGGGGCAGTTTGGGCAGGTCCTGCAGGAGCCATTGGTACCCTGGCAACAGCTCAGAGTCTGTGGAGTCCTCCTCCATGGGCTGGTCCCGCTCCTCTCCGTCCTTCAGCCCCCCTTCAGTCAGCACCAGAGACAGCCCCTTCACACAAGATAAACACAGAGAGAGACCATTAATAAACAACTCTTTATGGTTCACTCATACAACGCCTGCTGTCTCACATGCTGTACCTTCATTGCCAGGACTCTTGATGCCACCTGTGAGGAACTGAGACGACGTAGGAAGTAGTCCAACACCTCACATGTTGTCTGCTCGTCAGCTTTAGGACCGAGCAGCAGATCCTGTAGCCGTCCAAGGAGCTGCCTTTGCTTTTGTTGCCTCTGGAAAATTGCATTTATTGGTTTGTCTGGATGACATACTTTGAAATAATTAAGCTTGACACAATAATTACAATCTCTTCATTTCATAGTGTATTTTGAGCCAAAAAGGCACTTACGCAAAAACATGCAAACACATGATGGCAGCTAAAATGCAGCATACTTGTCTTTTCTTGGCTCTCTGTTCTTTGCTCTCTCCTTCATCCTCATCCTCAATGGGCAACGTGTCATCTGCAGCATCATGGAGCAGAAATTCACACAGGCACTGCACAGGCAGCACATCCAAGGACCCTTCACTGGACTGCACCAGGTCGGCCAGCCAGGGCATTGACTGCGAAGAGGCCTGGGGGGAAATAGAGAATGCAGTTGTAGAGTCCATCCAGAAAGCATAGGTCTACTGTGCCTGCTTAGGAAAATTTGTGGTTAGAGGGTCTATTCGCCAAGCATTAACCTGTCTCTGGATGATGTCGAGCAGGAAATCGGGGTTGCGGCTGCGGCAGAGCAGGTGGCCTAGGCGCAGAGATTGATTCAGGCTCTTCACCTGCTCCTGGACCTGGGGTGGAGGTTTGCGAGGGGGGCCCCTGGGGGACACACATACAGTATGAGGTCCCCACTTCCTATCACATGACTAATTAAAAGCCTGTTATGAGAGGCTATCAAACAGGACTCTTACTGTGGGTCCAGACTGGTGAGCTGGGACAGCAGCAGGCTGTTACTCTCTGTGATGGTCTGCTTGGTTGAGGCTGCCGCCAGGTGGCTCTCGAAGGCCAGGATCTCCTGCTTTTCTCTCTGGGAGACCTGCAGCTCCCGGTTGATCATCTCTGTCTTAGTCTCCTCGTCCGCAACCGTGCAAGGAGGATAGGAGTAGTTACTATCAAGCAGGGAAAGAGAGAGAGCATAGGTTAGTTGTTTGGTATGTACTCATAGTTTGGGTTTAAGGGTATATGTTTTTGTATTCATGTATTCAGGCTTACTTTGTCATGACCATTTCCATGAGCATTTTTAGAGTAGGATAGCCATCCCAGGCAGCCAAGCCTGAAGGGAAATAAGAACAAATTATTGATATTTAAAAAAACCCAAAACAAGTACCTTTGATTGATTGCTTAATACAGTATATGCAGCAAAAACTAATTGAGACTCATACCTATCTTCTGTGGGTTGAATGCAGCCACCACAAGTAGCAGAAGCCATGCCTTCCAATACAGCAGGGATATTGCCAAGTTCGGAGCTGAATACCTTCAACAACATAATAAAAAGATAAATCAATTATTTGCACTGAGATATCAACTCCTCAGAAATGTAAGAGCCTTGTTACACAGAGGAGGAGCAGAAAAAAAGGACATACCCTGAAGGTAGTTGAATGTTCTCTGGGTGATGGTATGTACACAGGTTCAATACTGCATCAATGAGTTGGATCCTCTCTACTTTCAACACATCCATATCTATAAAACAGGAGAGTCAGCTTAATGTAATCTCTTCTCAGGTTAATATGATCAAGAAGTCCAAGTCCAAGTTGATATCCTTACCCAGTGTTTCCCCTAGGATTTTTTGTAGCAGTGGTGGTGGGGTGGGGGGTTGTAGGGGAGAGGAAAAAATGTGTAAAACAGACGGTCAGTTCTGATGACTTCTCAAAGCGATATTAAATGAATAATAGTTATAATGCATTTTATTTGTACAACGCCTCAATCACATACCCAGAGCACTTCAGAGGTCAAGCAAAAAAAAAAAGAAGGATGCTCTGTGTACTATGGTCGTTAGCAGCAGTGTGGAGTCAGCTGAAGGAGGCAGGTGCAGTGCTGAGTACTTTGTCAGTGGCAGGAGAGTTGGGAATAAACGGTGACCATAATTGCAGCTCACACCCGTGCGACCGATTTAGATTTGAACTCTCAAAGGAAAGTTATTTGGTTGCAAAAGAGCTTTGGCAGGAGCGTTATGATAACATTTTTTTTGCCGTGGATCAGCGCCTGAAGGAATATAGTGGAAACACTGCTTACCATCAGACTGAACCCCGGCTGCCCTCTTCACCAGGTGGTCGGCCAGCTCCATGGCATCAGCCGGGCCCAGGGGCAGGTCACGTGACAGTCCAATGACCAGGATACGCATCAATGTGTCCTCCAGCAGGGGAACTTCAGAGCACAGTCGAAGGAAGAAACTGACAGAGAACCATATCTTAATAACACTGGCTAAGAGAACAGGGAACACACAGACCTGACAGTATAACACAGGCATAAACACTTATTATCTATTCTAGAATGTGTGGAAACGCTCACTTCCTGTCACTCTCAGGAGGCCAGTTGTCCCATTTGTAGTAGGTCTCAGGCTGCTCTGTGAAAAGCACCTTGTGAAGGCTGGGGAAAAGAAACAGGAGTGTATGTACACCACATTGAGAGAAGAAGAACATTCCCACTAACTACAGTATGCATAACTGTGATTAACCCATGCAACTTGTTCAGCTGCTTTGAATGATCAGAGCTTCATGAACATGCCCCAGTATAGTAGTGTACATACCAGTGGATATAGTCCTTGTTAGGTGTTTTGCTGATAGAGGGAACCACCGTGTGGAGCCACCACACAGCATCCCTCTGAATGGCAGCTATATTATTCTGAAAGGACCGCAGACCCTCGAGATCTGAAACAAACCAAAGGGATGTTCAATAAAAACTTAAGGCTATTATATATCCATGTAAAACACTGGGGGTTGATTACTGAATTAGCAAGTTCTTACTCTTCTTTTCTCCTTTGTCCCACGCAACGCCAGCTTCCTTGACCTGAGCAGTGATGCCCAGCATCATGGAGACTGTGAGCAGATCTGTCACCTGGATGACAAAGCGTTCCTGTGGAATAGATAGAAAGTATAAGCTTCGATACTGAGGGGACCATAGGGTATTCAAGTGACTAAGGAGATGTTTCAGGGTGTAGGATTGCGATTCAAATAGGATCATGAGAGGTTTTAAGAGTATGGGCTCACTTTGAACTCCATGTCCACATAGGTGGCCTCCTTCCTCTCTTGCATCAGGCCCAGGCAGAAGGACTGGAAGTTGATCTCATGCTTGGTCTGTTTGATGATCTCTCTTAGCAAGGCTCGAGAAGCACGCAGGTAATCATCCTTATTGGTCAGCAGGTCCTGGAACACCATAGCCAGAAACTGGGGAGAGAGAGAGAGGAGGGGAGCGAGGTGAGGTCAGACAAGCTGTTTTGAAATAACACTCCATAATATGTACCACACTATGATTTAGAAATAGTCAGCATGAAATACTCCCTACCTTTGGAGCCTGCTCTGGGCTGTGCTGCAGCACTGTGTGAAGGACTTGCATGTTGTTGGGATTCCTTGCATTAGACAGCTCATTAAAGATCACCAGCTTCACCATAGTGCCCAGATTGTCTCTGTGTGCATTCAGAAGCTCCCTGGAAATCAAATGCAAGAAAGCACAGTTAGTGGGTTATGTGTACGATGCTGTATGAAAAAATGAGTCTATTTTTGAATAAATAACACAAATACCAACATAACGAAAAGGCAGCAGACCTGACACAGAGCATGTAGTGATTGAGCAGGACTTTGGGTTTGAGGCGGATCTTGATAAGGTTGGAGACCACCTCCATGTCATCCGCTCCATGGCTGTTGCAGTTCATACAGAGAGACATGAGAAGGTCCTGCGCTGGGCGGGTCAGCTGCAGAGACAAAAGCATTTCATGTTATTTCGTTCACTGTAAGACTTAAACTGAACATAGCAGATTTAGGTGTAAAACAACATTTTGATGTAAAACACATACCAAACTGGTAGATGATGCTCTAATGCAAACTTTATGATCACGACTCACTAACAGGGTATTCCAACTTAAATGTTCATTCTTAACTAATGAGAGTAAAGTGGTAGGTGTATGTTACTCTTCTCACCTTTGGGTTCTGCAGCCACATCTCCAGCCTCTGCACTGCCATGAGCCGCACCTCCTTGTAGCCACAGGTGGCAGTGAGCAGACGCAGCAGGTTACGGGATACGTTGTCCATGGGCTGTCTGCGATTCAACTGATCCCGCAGGACATCAAGCACATAGTCCTCCACACTCTCAGCCAGCTCCTCGTACCTACAACAAAAGAATAAATTAATTATATTCCTGCATACATTACAATGCATCTAATCCAATTCCTGGTTAGATATAAACATGACGCTACTGTTTATTGTACCTTGGCATAACTTGGCCATCATCTTCAGGGCTAAGTTTCTCCTCAGCAATCAGCAACTCAGTCTGACTATCATCCTCGTCTGGGGTGGAGGGGTGAGGGCTGCTCCCTGGAATCCAAAAAGTTATTTGTCAAAATACCCCTCACATAACACTCAAATCCTGTGACAGTAGTTTTCCCCCTGAATAAGCAGGTCTATGCCTAGAAACTGTACCTGCACTGAGATCCCCACCAGAGCGCCCAGTGTCAGCCTGCAGCAGCATACTCTTTGGGGGCATCTTGGTGCTGAAGGCGGTCTGGATGTTGTCCACAAAATTCTTACAATGGGAACTGTCCACCCAGATTCGCTCACCCAAAGAGTCCTCAATGTACACCTAAGACCAACAACAACAACAACAAGCTAAAATAGGCACAACAGATTTTTGATATTGAGTTCCTCTAGATAGAATATGAGTATAGTATAGTAACAATGCAACAAAGAAAACAAAAACAATTCCAATAGGCATGATGAGGGATCCTTACTTTGACAAAGATTTCTGGCCAGTTCTCATCCTCCTCATAGGCTGCCATCAGCAGGTTGCAGGTTAGCACAGACACCAGGCTGTTGCCCTTGGCTTTAAAGTTGATAGATGCATCCCGGCGCAGAAGACTGCACAAAGCCTGTTCACAGAAAGAGAAAGCAACCTCATAAGAGAATGAACCTCTTATGCAATTGAATAACATGGGACTAATAGTGAAACATTGGACCAAATTCTCACCTCAATAATGCCTTCAGTTGCAAAGACATTGGGCTTAATTTTGGCCAGGAACATGAGGCTAAGGTACAGTGTGATGTCAGGTTTGGCCCGGTTCATCTTCAGCTGTTTGACAGCTCCACACAGCACTCCCTCAATGCGATCATCATTTCCTTCAGCCTCTGCAGCCTCAATCTCATCCAGGAGCACTGCAGGAGGGACTACAAGAGAACCGACTTGTAAGTAGCAAGTACAGCCAGAGCATCACAGGACTATGATCTGAATTCAAGTCATATGAGGTTAAACATAACCTATCACCAAGATCAACAGTGTTTCACAAATTCAAACATTCCTCTGGAAGGTTTTTGATATTTCTCCTACCTTCTATAGGCACCACTGACGGCTCTTTAATTGAGGGCGATATTGCCCTCTTATCCACTGCTGCCACATCAGCCAGGCGTCCCAGGGCACTTACAGGAGGAGTAGAGGATAGCTTGGGCCGTTTCGTAAGGCTGGAGAGGCCAGAGGAGGGGGGCAGGGATGAGGAGGTCTCTCTTTTACGGTCAGTGGGCAACCCTGTGGATGCTGGCTTCAGGAGAACAGCAGGTGCCTTGGACTCTCCACCTTGACTCTTTGACCCCAGTGCTATGAAATCTCCTGGAGGAGGGTGACCTAAAAGGCAACATTTATAAGAAGTTGTAATATTTGTAATACTTCCTTATGCTTGAAATATTCCTGCATGCTTTAGATTAACTGGTTCATAGTGTCTTTGCCTGCTACATACCTGAGGTTTTAGCAGCACTGGGACGCCTGATCGTTGTAGGCTTGGGACGATTCATCATTAACTAGCTTACTGTACACTCACTGTCAGATTGTGTACCTGTGTGGGAGCAATGGCTTGACATCAGATGGGAACACATAGCTAGCTATTAAGGCTAGCTACAAACTGAGCAATAAAATAATGTTTGACATCGAGGGAGCCCATTTGTAAAGCAAAGCCACATGTTTCTAGAAATACATGGTTGGCACATAGACTTTTACTTTGGGCATGATGATCGAGCAGGATAGGCTAGCTAGCCTTAAAACGACTCTTAGCCAACTAGCTAGCTAGTAGCAATATTGAGTACTAGCTACTGTCTGACGCATAGAAAATAAGCTAGCTCATCAGCAATGATCTGTGAATAGATAACAAACTCTTACGTGTTAGTTAGTCAGTAAAATGGAGGGGACTTGTACAGGCTTTTGCAATTTACTGGATATCAAAAACAAATCGACTACTCTTCACTTCCATGTTTCATTTCCAGACCGGGATACTTTGTGTTGCGAACGGAAGTCCCTCCCCCCTAACAAAGCCTGTTTGTTCAAATACATCAAATGTGCGCGTGCTGTGCAGACCTAAACATCAACAGCCACCCATAAAGGCATCATCAATTCATGAATATAAAAAACACATGCATTGTGTATAAAATCCATATGAATACGTTTATTTTTTATGTGTGTCAGTGTGGATAACCAAAGAGAGTAAGTAGGACCTCTATTATTATTGCCTCCCATGACAAACACATAAGCGCTTGAAAAGGAGTTTCCAAGAATCTTCACATGATGTCACTCATGGAAACAGACATTACTGATCCTGCCAGACACAAAAGAAAACATAACTTTCACCCAGAAAATACACCACAAGGCACAAACTCTAAAGTACAGAGAAAACAACATGTGTTTTTTTTTATCTAGAATTATTAGATTAAATATATAAGGTTACAGCTGTTTTGCCATGCAAAAACTATATAATGACAGTGTATGACGTTTGTCCTTTTCTAGGCCATGTTCTCAATCACTTAAAAAGCAAATATACAGACATATGATCGCATAATGTACTCATATTTTCCAAACTAAGACCTATATGCATTAAGCTTGAGTGTCACAGTATTCTCGATACTCCATCAGACATGCATCAAACACTTTTTATGCTTCAAATATGTCATACAAAAAATATATAAAATACCCCCAGCCCCAGATGCTGACAATATTGCTGAATACCAGCAGACTACTCCTACTACAAGTGAAGCTATTTCACCATCTGTTTTCATGTGCCACTGCAACCAGCCAACTTGTTACATAAAGTGTTTTTCATGTTAAACATATTTTGGTGAAGTCAGTGGAATGCTTAGTCAATGCTCCAAATATAAATCCTGTGTCACGTGGGAAGTCCACAAACCTGCAAAAACAATTCGTGAATATTCTGTTTCTTTTGAAAACCACACTTGGGCACCATGACTCAATGTTTTTAAAGATGAATCCACCCAGAGCATTCCATTTTATGAAGGCAGCTCAACTTTATTTTCATTTGTAATGGGGTGGACTGGACACATAAGGTTGTGGGCCTGTGAAGTGCTAGCCCCGTACATACAACACTTAAATTCAGTACTCTTTTTAGTGCTTATTCCTGTCAAGTTCACACGCAGTCCTGTTACAAACAACAGTGATAATAACAATGAAGTTTTAAGCCCTGGAAAATGTGCGACTACCGAAGTTCATTCCAGTTACTATGCAAATGAGAAAAGCCATGGGTGTGTACGATTATCAGAGTTGACTACTGGTAGTTGATGCGCTATCTTATTTCAAGATTGTGCAGTACTCCCAGGAGCTAGGAGCTAGGAGCTAGGAGCTAGGAGCGAGTCCTGTTTCTCGCACATACAGCAGCGTTTCCTCTCCTCTGATATGTGTGTAAATACATAAAAAGAATGGGAGTGACTACTGTTAATAACTTCAGTTGTCACGCCAAAAGTTGGTAGTATGTATGTGGCCTTTGATTAACTGCTATGTCTCATTAGGTTACTGAACTGATGCAGTGCACTTGTGTGGGCACCTTTTAATAAAAGATGTGCCCTCTAGAAAGCAACAGCCAGAGCAGATAAGACAGAGAGGATAGAGGTGCTTCCCTCCAACCCACTATTCTATCCCTCTTGATAACTTAAGTCAAATTGAAACTGTCTAGTCTATACAATTGCTTTTGTGTAAATTATCTAATTAAGTCTCAATGCTTCCTTTAACAGCATGCTAAGTCTCTGTCATAGTGTGTGGTCCGGAGGAAACATTTTGGATTTCACGACCTTCATTTCATTGTCTGACCTGTTACCCAGAACATTAAAGGGATAGTTCACTATTTTACTTAGACAGATGGTTCAGATGGTTCCAAGTAGTCTATGGTCACCTCAAATGAACTCTCTGACCATAAATGTTTTTTTTGTTCCCCAATCACTCCCATTGTTTTTGTTAGCGGTGGCTGAAGTAAGAAACAACTCTGATCCATTGATTACAGTTTCTCCTGGCCCATAGACTACTTTCAAGGTAAGGACCTACTGTGCCCTGGGTAAGTAATGGGACAGTGCAGTGAAGCATTTTTTCTTCTCTTGGCTTTACACTCCAAAACTTTACTATGAGGTTAAAGTAAAGATTCTCAGCTTTTATTGGATTGTATTTGTGTACATATTGGTTTCACCATTCACTTTTTACTGGTACTACCCAGTACCTTGTTACACCAAGGTCTCCTTTACAAGGGAGCCCGGCATACACACAGTTCATAACCATACAAATACAAAATTACAACATTATAAAACACAATCAAGAAAAAACAAACACATTTTTCAACAAAGAGGTCCTCAATCAAAACTTTAAACTGCCTGAACGGCACCAGAGCAACCAACTAAAATGTTCCAGCAGTGAGGTGCACCACAACTAAAAGTGGATTTACCCAGTTCAGTGGAGTTAACTCTGAGAACGAGTTAGGTAATTGATGTTCTTGAATTTCAATAATGAGGTGAGGTAAACCGAGAGATTATGAAGTAGGGCTTTATACACAAAAAGTATGCTTTGGGTCATTGTCTTACTGTATGATGAAGCACCATCCAATGAATTTGGAGGCATTTGCTTGTACTTGCAGACAAGATGTTTCTGTATACTTAAATACATTCTGCTGCTTCCATCAGCAGTTACATCATCAATTAAGACAAGTTAGCTAGTTCTAGTGGCAGCTATACATGACAAACATTAACACCTCCTCCACCATGTTTTACAGATGAGGTGGTCTGCTGTACGTCTTGTGCAGATCCTTTTTTCTCTAAACTTTCCACATGCAATTACTCTGGTACATCACAAGACCCTTTTCCAGACTTCTGCAGGCGTTTTAGGTACTTTTTAACAAACTCTAAGTAAAGTCCTTTTTGAGTATAACTAGTGGTTTGCACCTTGCAGTGAAGCGTCTGTAGTTTGGCTGGTGACACATTCTGTGGATGGTAGTCTCCAACACAGTCACACCTACCTCCTGGAGAGTGTTCCTCATCAGTGGGACAGTTGTTTGGGTTTTTTTCTTAATTATAGTGAGCATTCCTCAGTCATTCACTCTAGAAGTCTGTATTGGCCTACCAGCCTGTTTGCGATTGCTTATTTTTTTCTTATTTTTAATGATGTTCCAAACTGATTTTGGTAAGTCTAAAGGTTTTGGCTATGTTTGACTCTCATTGATCCCACTTTGGTCCTCATGTTGACAGACACCAATAGCAGACTCCAAAGGCGAACGCAAAGCCTAGAATCAATACTAGATGTTGACAGCTGTCTTATGCCTGCACAAATGATGTGACAGAACACACCTGACTTACCAGAAACTGTCAAGCCAATTGTCCCATTACTTTTGGTATCCTAAAATAGGGGGACTATGCTTAAAACATGTTGTAATTTCTGAATGGTGAAACCAATATGTACACAAATGCCATCAAATAAAAGTTGAGAATATCTACTTTAGCCATACAGTAATTGTTTGATTTCAAATCCAACTCAAAGACAAAATGCTTCACTATCCCATTACTTATGCATGTATCTGACTATAAGGTGTAAAATAGTGAACTATCCCTTTTAATCGATAGTCAACTTTTCAGGCTATATGGCAAATAACCTGTAATGTCTTAAGATGAGGGGATGTGACCTATACAATGAGGCATAGGATCATGTGTTACACATTATGAAAATATGCTATTATAATGCTATAAAACATGCTACAACAATTAATACATTTGAGCCTTTTTGGAATGTAATTTTTAAGTTCCACCAAGTGAAGTTAACATTTTCATAAGTCACTTGAGAGACTGAGGAGTGGCTTGTATATCATCCCTGCTCTATCAACAGTAGGGGGCCCCTTTGTCTGAGATCTATTTCTCTAAGCTTAGAATCATACAATAGGGCTGGAAGGCCCTAGGATTCTTGTAAACATAAAAGCTGACAACTCCTCTGACCTGTTTTAAAAGTCATATATAATATTAAGTCAAAACAATGACATGATCAGATAGTCATGTCGTAGGTAAAGGGTTAGACTGGTTGAACTAAAACATACATCTGGAGGACACACTTTTCTTGTAAATCGCCTATCAGCTGTAAAACTCCATGCTGAAATCTAATAAATTACGGATAGCCCAGCTCCAAACCATGCCAAACATAATCCTATGCTTCATTGCAGATTCAATTATGTGAGATTTTTTACTAATGAGGTGTATGCTCATGGGGAAACACAAATGTAAATGATATTGCAAACATGACCTGATCTGTTGACAAGATGTGCTTTAATTACAGGTTTGAACATTGCTGAAGCATGAACCACCCAGAACACAAAGTTTAACAATTACTCATCTCATAAAGTTCCATTTGCTTTCAACTTTAAACACACAGAGCATGAAAGATCCAAGCACACCGATATACAATTGAATCCATATGCCTCTTCAGATGAAACCACTCAAGTGTTGAGTCACCCATTGCAATACGCCTCCACAACAATAATTGTCCACCAACCTGCCTGGCTCCATGCCCAGGTACAGTGGATGAACTCCATTGGAGTTAGTCAGTTCCTTAGGGAGGACATCTTTTTATGGTGTAAGGGAGTGGCCCAAACCAGAAACGTTTTGTGTAGCCATTAATACAACAAATAATTTGCAAACCTTCTGTACTCTTTGTAACTTTTCAATTTTCAAACCTCTGCTGTTAATATTGTGTAAATTGTTCATATGTTCTTTGTTTCTATTGATTCAGATCAGCTGAATCAATATGGCAACCTGAGCAGATGAACACACATTAACCCAATTAGAGCACATGTACAGTCTTTTGAATGGGTGCCTGAATTGTCATTTGAATGCCTTACATTCAAAGATAGATGGTTTGCATGATTATGTCTAGTTTTAAACTTGCCCTGCATCTGCACTCTAAAATGGATCAACTATTTTTTGTAGCATTAGATCTTAGTCAGTTTTAAAAAGCTTCTTTAAAGCACATGGCACAGCAAGCTGTCACACAAAGAAAACACTATTGGAGAAAGTTATTAAGATAAATTCGATCTATTGAATTGTTCATTGGTATAATAAACTGTGATTACACATCAGATAGAAGTCTGGATTGACTGGAATTACCATTTTCAGCACCACATTCCCTAGCCGAAAAAAAGTTCGAGGACAGAGGGCGCTGTTACCACTATTGAACTGGTGTGAGGCAGCAAGTTTTAGAAAGAAAAATAAACACTTCGTATCTCACGTACTGTAGGCTGATAATACTATTCTCAAATGTCTCCAACGGAAACTACTAATTTTGATTAAAAAAATAAAAAATAAAAAAAAATAAAAAATAAATAAGATAATGTTCTTCAACCGAATCCAAAACTAATTCTGTCACAAGTTTGATTGCATAGGCCTACATTTGTATTTACCTTTGAATAGCCATAATCGTAAATAGAATTTGATCTTTCTTTAATCTCCAGATTAGTTTCACTAACTCTCCAAAAGTATTCACCAGCTGCGTCTACTGTCTATTTCTGGCTTCCCCTAGTTTCCCGCCTGGCTCACGTCAGCAGAAAGTTATTTTCATGAATGGAGGGGGCGGTCACGAGGAATTGGTGACGTAAGTGCTTGCGGAAGCAAAGAGTGGAATGTTGATACATTGTTGTTGTTTTGTAGTTAATTTAGTACGGAGTTACATTGCCGTTCGATTGCTGGAGGCTTTTTCCAATTGCGACACGCAACTTCAACCCCTATCTGAGTGCAGTAACTTCACAACTTTTACGCATTCCCGACAGAGAATATCCGCGTTCACAAGGTGAGTGTGAGTTTTTCTGGAAGATGTTTTGACATTCCTCTGTAAATGGCTGATGTTAATTCTCACGGTGACAGATTTTACGCATGTTACCACAGTAAAATTATGCTTCTCTGGGTTACAATTTAGTCTACCAACAGACGGGTAACTATTGTTTAGGCTATGTCGCAATATAGTTTACAAACTTTTGTGGTTTTTAAAATAATAATTCTAGGCAACTCTCATGACAGGACACGTGTTGTAGTAACCACCAGGAATTTCCCAATTTCCTTTTAACGGTTTCGAATATACATTTCACTTGATTAAGATCGTGTTTGTTCTTTTTCAGATGTTTTACCCTTGTCTTAGGTAGCCGGGATATACTTATTTTAATTAAGTCATCAAACCTCTTTTTAGCCTTAATGATAATGTGCTCCAAATTATACACCGCAATATTGTTCACTATCCTATACTCTTTTGCTACTGATTTTATATCACAACATAAGGAAACAACACGTGGTCTGCATTTTAGAGTTCTGGGACAAAGGGCACGATGTGAGGGTAGACCACCAGGAGGACACAAGGGGGGCAACTATCATCAAAAGTAGGCATACAGCACCAAGTTATGAGCACCTCCGCCCTAGACGACGTGCATTTTATTATAGCGTATAAATTGTGGCTTGGTTAAAAAGAAACTAAAGTTAGAGTTAAAGTTTTTTTTTTACTACTGTAATTCTCAATATTATTTTCCTCTCCAGAAATTCTTAAATATGTTCCTGGATCAGGAGCAATCTCTAAGATTGTTGAAAGCTTTTTTGCGGGGGGAGTCTTCAGCAGTTTCTTCTATTGATTGAGCTGGATATGTCTTAGTGTATGGTGCTATACGGTGTTTGTTCAGGCACATCATAACTGGATTATGATTATTTTCTCCTTGCATAGCGAGAGTTGTCATTTATACCCTGAAAAATGAACTGAACCCACCAACAACTTGCTGGCTAAAAAAAGTAATATGATAGCTTTTCACTGGTGACAAAAAAACTCCAAGAAACATAGACATTCCAGAAACAAATTGATTCCAAAATCGTAAATTTTTCCACTACAGTGATGTTCTTTTTCTCATCCAACATCCTCCTGATTTGACAGTAGACAGTGTTTCAGTTAGTCCTGGCTCAGCAGAAGCATGTAGACTGCTTTGGAAGCCACAGTGTATGAGTCCAAAATGAAACTGAATCTAGGCTATAGCTGAGTATACTCAGACCTGCTGTCAAAGCAATATTTATTTAGATGGCACTCTTCAAAAAAAGCTTGTTGCTGGGCTGACATTTTGTCTATGCAGTCTTTCTGTTTCTGAGCAGAATGGAACGTGAGAGAAATGCATTATCAATTTCATATTTTTGGTGCTGACTTTTTGGCTTTGGGTAAGGATCATATTATTGGACTCTTTCTGTCCTGATTTATGTGGAAAATATGAGAGTAGTTATTTCTCACTTTTCCACACTGTATGAGGGCTTCGGAAGTCACTATTGGCTGCCTGAGTCACTATTGATGAGGTATCTGTGGTGGTGACCTCCTTCACCCAAGTATGTCGCATTTTTTCCTCTTTTTAGAATGGCGAGGGGGGGGTGGGGGTGGGGGTGGTGCTGTGCTCTGTCATGGGGTTAACATGTGGTTTGGTTACCAATGTGATGATGTCTGTGAAGGGGGAGGAAGAGGAGGGTATCTAAGTTTCTTTTAACTTACTCAGCCGTCAACTATTATCAGGATCACAAGGATACACTATATTTATCATACATAGGGCCTACTCTTAATGTTCTGACAAATAAATGACAACTCTGTATAGTATTTTGTTTTTAGAGGATAGTGATTAAACTTTTGATTTAGACTTGCAAGTACTCACAATGTTTTTAGTTTTTTTTAATTGTTTTGTGAAAGTGAAATAACAGTAGTCGTGTGAAGAAACAAAAGACTCAAAGAATATCATGTTTTTATGGTGTGTAACATCCTTTTGTTACTAGGAAACAACAATCGTCATGCTTTTACCTGCACACTTAGGCTTTTTTTTAAGATTGAGATTGGAGCTTGGTATTATTGCTAGGCAAAGATTATGTAAAAGAATTAAGTTACATGCATTAATCAAACAGTATGACAGGCAACCAAAATATTTAAAGGACTGCATTGCACATTCTGTCAAACAATCCCATTCACAAGTTTATACTGAGGCATGAGGGATATACATTGACATCTCCATAAGTGGCCCATGGATGCCTGTGCTCTACCACCCACTATGATCTGCACCGTGCCTATTCCTGCTCCTCTGTTTGAATTCCTGGATCTAAGGCCAGTACTCTCACCACACTGTGGTCTGGGGTGTGGAGGGAACGTCTGAAGTAAAGTGCCTTGTTTTTGTAATTTGGTAATTATGGTATTAGGAGGTATAGGCTATAGTAAGCAAGATTTTTTGTGTGTATTTTCTTGCTTTTCAGAGAACTGGGCTTCACTAATCAGCAATGTTACTTAGACTGAATAAGAATGTTATCCACTTAATGGAGAGGCAGGGTTGGATTAATGAATGTCTGTGTATTTCTTGCTGATGTCATCTCAAGTCTCTTGCATAAACAAGTTCTGCTCTCCTTTGGTATTTGAAGATGGAAAATGTTGGGATAAGTAATGTTTCATTCCTATCTATTCATTACACACTAGGCTGTGTAATGGCTTCCATGAGGTAAGAAGGGGACAGGTTTGTCTTTGTTTTGTGCATACTTGACATTCCTTTAAATCCCTGTGTCCCCAGTTGGAAAGTAGTCTCTCTCAGATATCTAGCTACCTCTCCTCCCTTTCCGCAAAAGTTCCGGCAGTCATGCCAGCCGTTTCCAAGGTTCCCTGTACTTTTCCTTCCGCCCTGCGAAACAACGGGATTTTCCAGGAAACGTCAGTTTGGGAGGGTGTGATTCCCTGCCGCTCGTCCTCGTTTTTACCAGTAAACAGCATGACTCACAGCTCGGCTATGCTCTCCATTTCCTTTACATAATATCCCACCAAATGTGCTGTGCTGGAGAGGGATAGGGATAGGGATAGGGAGAGAGAGCAGAGAGCACCACAGTCTGGAGAGGGCTCTCTCCAGCTCCCTGAGGAGACAGAGAAGACATTCTGAGCAGGGCAGAGGGGAGCTCCAGCTTTCCCTGAGGAACGTAGCAGCTGGGCGTGAAGGGGAGCAGCATGTCTGGTCTCTGCCGAACCCACACTCCAAATGAATAGAAAAGAGAAGGAAAACAAACAGCAAGGACAAGCCAACACTTCATTTATCACTTGAACATAAACACTTAGGTCTTTGATGTTCTGTGTTTACTTTGGAGAAAGGTTATGCCCTAAAGCATTACCTATCATAACTGAAGCCCGGCCTTGAATTTGAGTAGATGCCAAAATGACAAAAACAAGGTGGAATGAAATTTCACACAGTGTCTGTGGACTAATACTGTAACAGGGCTGACATTTATTGATTGAAGGTCACAATCACTAGTCAAATATGCAGTTATCTATTCATTTATATATTGCGAACTGAGCTCAGAAAACACAGAATAAAAAAAAAAAAAAAAAAAAAAGGCAAACAAATGAGTATTTGAGTAATTACACTTGTTTTGGATAGAGACTGTACAAAATATTTTATTATTTTGAATTGATTTAAGTTAACATCATACATCTAATAAGGCTGTTTTTGTGATCTCACTATGAAACAGGAGGTTGTACTTCAGCCACTGTCAGCAACATTGAAAATGATCCTCTGTTGTATATCACATTTAAAATATTTCACATTTCTACATGTTGGCATTGAAATGGATTTTATTTGGCACTGTCTATTGGTTTGCCAATGTAAGCTATTTCCTGTTTGGGCAATTTCAGTTTTCTAAACTGTGACTCTAAGCAGTGGGCTTATTACAGTCATACATTTCAGAGCCTAAAACAGTGTTTTCACTTGGATTTATTGGCTTTGATATTATGAGTAATCTTCCATGATGTGGACTACATGACCTCAGACCTGATGAAATATGGAGATGAAATCATTATTCCTTCCTGTGGCTAGGCCAGCAAATACTTTATATTCATTGGTTTACCCATATCTTCCTTGTAAAGAAAAACACAGCATCCCATATTAACTTGACACTGGAACATAGCTAACCTAAGTGATTTTGTTATCGATTGCATACACTTTATCCCTGTGCTTGATAGGTTTGGGCTGCTGGTATGAGACACATCTGAATTCCAGACATTTTAAATATTTCACTGCAGTGGTTTGCAACTGAGACTGTAGACTGAGCTCCATTCCCAGGGTTGGGTGCATTACAGGGGATGTGTTCTGAATGCATTTATCCTCCCAAATGAAATGTGGGGCCCCTTTCCTTTCTCTGTGTGTGTGCTCCACCAGGAATGTGGTTCTGTTATCCACACTTTATCCACCTTCTATGGCTTTTCTTTGAGGTCTTTTCCCAAACACTTTTCCACGAGCAGCAGTGCTCAAAAATCTAAATGGGGAAGAAATGTTTTGGAGAACTGTCAAATGTGCACTGTTAAAAGCTATGCTCAATTGTCAAATGCGCCTGTTCCTTTTGCAGAATAATGATAAAAACAGGGCTTTAGCCTTGGGACTATATTGCTTTTCCTCTCTGAAAGAACCAAGGCAGCAAAGAGGGACCTTGAGAGCACGACCTACTGCCATTTGCAAAACAGAGGAGCACATGCAGAAAGAATTTCAAGGAAACAACGTGGCCTCTGATCTGTAAAGCTTGAGGCCCCATGTATGGAGAGGGAGGCCTTTTTCCACCCATTTCCTATGATCCTCGCAAGGAATATACCCAGGGTCTCCTTCTGATGCAACAGTGTTCAAAACAGGCACTTTGTGCCAACTTGTTGTCTTGGAATATTTTTTGGAGCTTGAAATGTATCACTGTATTCATCATCTCTTACTTTTGCCATGACATTATGCAATTCCTTATGGTCTTCTCTAAATGAATCAGCCACATTTTAAAAGGGAATCACCAAAATGAGTATCAGATGTTCTGAATCACCAAAAATGTTTCCTGTTTTCATGTGTTTCTTTGTTAGGTTTACTGTTTTTGTAGGCGTTGTTTATTATAAGAGTTAAGATTAAAGGTCACTCTTCTAAGTTATTGCTTCATGACAAAAGCTTGCAGACAGGCAGTGGTTACACCTCCGGTGTGGTTTACAAAAGGCAAAACGATGGATGACGAAGAGCTTTTAAGTGATCAACAAACGTTCAGGTTTGATGCAAAAGCAAATGAACTTTACATTATCAGACCAATCATTTGGCATTCTACCCTGTTCCACTTACGTTGTGCCTTAAAAAAACAGAACCAGTTTCTAAGTGACTATAGTCAAATGTGGTTACCAACTCTGCTGTCAAACACAAGCACAACCCTATAACACCTACCAGAAACTGATGTGTGTAGCTATTTATTTTCAGGGACATTAAAGGGATATTAACATCCCTAAAGGAATAGTGATTAAAACTACACCCACTGGTTTCTTGTTCGAGAGAGTGCAGCTGATAGAGCTGTGTAGTCGAATACTTGGTCCCTTCATGAGGTATCACTTATCACATGTTCACCTAAATTGTTTAGTTGGCAGAATTTTGTGTCAGCACAGTGGGCTAAATATATCCAGCAGAGTTAAATAAGGGCATGGAGCAGCTCAGGAAAGCCCAGTGTAATAGGAGCCAGCCTGCCAGGCACAGTCCTAACCCAGATAGAGTACATTGTCTCTAAGCAAAAAATACACCAGTGACTGTGAAGGGAAACTATTCCTCTGTGACACTCTACCTCCAGGAATTTTCCACATACTGTATCTACAGGACTGTAAAGTCCAGTATGGCCTTAAATGTACCTTGATGTGACACTTGGAAAATGCTTAAGTGTTGAATATGTTTTACTACTGATGAATTCACCATGTACTGATATAGGAGGGTGAGGGTATAGGGCAGGCAATGTCAGTAATTTTCTTTAGATATGGGAAAATTATTCATTTTGTCTGGAGGGACGAAATCAAAAGGCCAATGAATTTGATTTTATGGTGCTCTGTTATTGTACAAAGACTGCCTATTGCTGATCTGCTCTTGTAATGTCTAGCATGTGTAGGCTGTGGCAGTGTTATGAATGAGGCTTGTTTACCCTTTGGCTGGCCATGTGACTCGCACTCCCACGCCCATTTGCAGGGCGTTTCCATGGCAGCAGTCTGTGCACTTCGAGTCAGTGTGGTGAGCGGGTCCTGAAATTGAGCCTTTTTTTGGGGGGGGGGGGGCGGGGGCGAGTGCGAGTGTAAGCCTTTTCACAGGCGTACAACAGTATGTCTTTTTTTGGCCATGGCGGCAGTCTCAGAGGCATGTGTACTGTAGAGTAGAGATAGGCCTTTTGAAAAACTGCTTTGATAAAAATAGCCCAGGCCCAGTGTCTATGCAGAGTGATCAGACAAAGCTGTGTGGAGAGAGCTGACCTGTTTCTATTCCTGCTTTCTTGCTACGGTCTGGTGAACTATATTGTGAGGGCCCCTCCTCCTACAGCAAGTAAACAGGGTTGCACAAAAGTATAATAATCTCTCAGTGTGGTACTGACCTCTGCTGGCCATTTCTGGCAGTAGAACACTCACAGAGCTCACTACATGACATAACTCCGGAGTGTTGTGGTGGGACCCTAACCTTCTTGGGAAAGGGTAGTGACAGACTAGTGACAGACTACTTTGCTTTCTGCAAATTAATTCAGCCATGCCAATAGAATACTATAACCAACACTCAGTTTCACAAAAACACACTAGTATTGAAACATTTGAATAACAATGTCAATTTCAATCTCAATGATTTTCCTTTTATTCTTCTTTTTTTTACTCTTTTTTTTATTTTTTTACAGCGTGACTTCTGTGGGATTCTGGCCAGTTGTATGCATGCAGGGTATGACGACTAATTTTAAACCAAGCAAAGCTTTAAAGGTAAGTTTGTATTAATCATGCAATTTGTAGCTTAGCTTTAATATGACATTTCTTCAGAAAAGCGGTGCATCATTCCTAATTAATCTGTCTGTTGTAGGTTAAGAAGGAGGTGGGTGAGAATGACCCGGCGCTCAGTGATGATGAGCTGGTGGCCTTGTCGGTGCGGGAGCTCAACCAGCACCTGCGCGGGCTGACCAAGGAGGACATGGCGCGGCTGAAGCAGCGCCGGCGGACCCTGAAGAACCGGGGATACGCCGCCAGTTGCCGCATCAAACGTGTCACCCAGAAGGAGGAGCTGGAGAAACAAAAGATAGAGCTGCAACATGAGGTGGACAAGCTGGCTCGTGAGAACGCCAGCATGAGGCTGGAGCTGGATGCCCTCCGCACTAAGTACGAGGCCCTGCAATGTTTTGCCCGGACTGTCACCCGCGGGCCCCTCTCCCCAGGGAAGGTGGCCACCACCAGCGTCATCACCATCGTCAAGTCTGCCAAGCACAACTCCAACCCAGCCGCCTTCTCAGCTGCCTCCTAGTGCTGACAGGACTGGGCTATCTCTGTCCCGCTTGGTCCATACCGGTTCTGACCCAGCACTGACCCACCTGACCAATGCTGAGAGGAAGCTCAGTAATAGGACTGAGGGAAGGGGGGTGGGGTGGCTAGCTCTGTGTGATAACAATATGCTGCATTCACTACTTTTTCTTTTCTCTCACATATTTTACATTGTCTGTGCACTGTGCTACAACCCCCCAGCACCGGCAGGGCATTGGGCCTCTCTGACCCTCCCTCCTTGACTGACAGCAGAGATGAGCTCTTAGTGCAGTGTGAATGAGTACTTGATATACCCGACCATGGCAGCACTGGTCTGAGACAGCTCGGATGCCTGTGGTGTCTTGCATTCATCAGAGATAAAAGTAATATATAATTACAATAAACATATGAATATTTATATTAGTACAAAATGAAAAAAAAATTACAAAAAATTGCTGATCTATGCCTAAAAACCTTATTGTTCTTGTATGAAAGCACATATTTACTGATGTCTCAACACAAATTGAGCCATTGAAGCTTTTGCCTTAAACTGATCTATGAGTGATCTCTGTAATATTATATATTTTGGTATCTCATTCTTTTACAATATGTTCAATATGTGTACATTTATATTTCAATTTTTAAGGACAGTTTGAAAGCCATTAAAGCCAATACATGTTTAATAATGGTCCCAAGGCATGTTTAGCTGGATGGCCCAAGTTTAGGGCCCTTCAGTTATTGGAAAAAATAACATAATAATATAACAGGTCAAATAATCCTGGTTAAATGGTGATGATTCAGATAGTATATAGCCTATCTGCAAGAATAACATACATAAAAGTACATGAAATTGGCCATTGGCCAAATCCTTACAGCTGTGAGACAGTACAGGGAAACAAGTCAGCCTACTGCAATAAGTAATATTTAACACCCACTACTTGCTGATCATTGAATGGCACTTACTATGAAACTGTTTGGTCACAGTATAAAACTAACAAAAAGCACTTGCTGCACAGTTCTAAAAATCATTCAACTGCAGAGAAAAATCAACATATTCACAGGACAAATTCTAGGGAAATATCATAGCCCATTAGAGGATTGATTTGTGTGATGCTTTTAATAGTTTGTGATTTGAATCGTCTTTGCTAAAGGAGCAGCTAGTTTATTGTTGCATCCATTACCAAGGATGCCACATTTGTTAGATTGAACAGACAAGCACTTACCTATGATTTCTTGCCTCTGAACTTTCCTTTACACGCAATGCCATATGTCGTGGTAGGTAATCCATATTGGATATAGTGATAATGGGAGCTATCTTGACTAATGAAATGCAATTCAATTATTTCCTGTATATTACAGATTTAAGCAAGAGACTCTGCTTTAGTTTCAATGAGAGAGAAGGAAATGTTGAGGTCTCAACTGCCTCCTTTGTCACTTTACATGGAGTACTCCGTCCTCTTAGAAATCATTCCTACTGCTAGGTCATCACAAAGTGCTGCTGCCGGTGTTGGGAACTCTGAAACAATATACCTTGAACGTTAATACTTTCGACACAGACTCTTGGGTAAGAGAAATGCTGACACAAAACTGGTTTGGTTTCATGACCAAGTCCAAGTACTCAGAATGTTGCAAAATGTACCCCACAAAATGAACACATTTTATGAAGGATTCATTTGTAGTTCAGTATCTTGAATCTATGTATATATATGTATATATATATTTTTGCATTTCATCCCTTATCATCAAAGTTTGTCTAGAGTTTGCCAATCTCAGTGTTCTCTTACCCAAGTGGACATGACTGTTCCTCTGCCCCTGTTTCAAAGCTGCAAAGAGTACTATGGGGGACTTCGCTGCTGTGTGGCCCTCTGCAATTTCAAGCGGGGCCATTGCTGTGCTCTTATCATTCTCATTTTGTATTTTCATTTGGTTTATATGTTGTTACACCTGTTAATTCCCATTTTTGTTTTCCTCCTGATATTTAGTTGTTTTATTGATTTATATATTTGTATTTTTCTATAATTGTGTCTTTGTTATGGGGACATTAAATATTCTGGGAGTGGTGTGATCCTGTAATCATTATCTAAAGTCAAACCGCTTTTGATTTGTATTTACTGATCTCAGCAGGACAGTTATCTTTCACTTACAGTATATCATAAGGAATCCACTCTGCTGACTTTATAGTTGTATTTTACCCTTTTAGGCCCAGCTAATATTTTTTTCCTGCCCATTACCCTCAGTTAGTCCACAAATTAGATTGTCTGTGTTTACAGTTTAATGACTGTCTGTGGTCTTTGAATAGGTGTAGTGGGTAGATGAAGATAAGGAACTTGTGTAATTGCCATGTGTGTACATGCTTCTCTAAGGAAGGCAGCTTGTGTCACATTGCTGAGCTTGATTAGGATTTTAAATGGTTTTAATTGATGATGCTATTGTTAAAGCAAATAAACCTACAAAATAATACTTAGAGATTATTTGATCACACAAATTGTCAGATAGAAGTAGTGACACTTGAAATTAGCCAAGTTGGACCCCCTTATCTGAGCTTTACAATGACCTCTGGTGGCAGTCTTTATAAATGCTGTGAACAGGCACAAGGTTGACCAAATTGTTATGGAGACCCAATTGGATATGAAATTCAAAGACCCATCGCAGTTGTGTTGCTTTCAGTTACATACATTTCTGTTCCAACCATAGCCAGAATACCGTACTGTGTAAAGATAAAGGCCAAACCATTGTTTTGAAACTCACTTGTGAAGGCTCATACCCACCTTCTGTAGCTCTATTTGGAGACAGGGTATGGAAGTAATAGCAAGCATGCCCTTCCATAACATCATGTCACTGTGTAATCAGTCTGCACTTTCTATTAATAAAAGGCCACAGTCTGTTATAGCAGGGTCACAGTCGGAGCATTAATGGATAGATTGACTGGCGGGGGATGGTAATTAATGTTCTTTGCACAGAGCACTGTATTATCTGAGTGCTAGACATTTCTGCAGTGGGGAATAGCATCTTCTTTATACAGTGTGGTCAATTACAATGCAACGTTATAGAAATTGGGTTTATGGATTTTGAACTAATGGGTACTTTTTTTTCATTGTTGTCTTGTATTTTTGCTGTATGTGGCCTTTTAGGCCGGTGAGGTTAAATTATTGTATATTTTACACCCAAGTGTATATCTATGTTTCAGCTACACATCTTTTATATATTGCTCTGTCAGTCCTAACAGCTATTTACCTTGAACGCACATAGGAAATTGTACCTGTATGTTCTGTGTTCAGCAGATTTGCCGATAAATTCATAAAAGCTCCATGACATATAAAGTACGCTGCTCGAAATTATTACTTTGTATACGTCAACATTTAAGATTGATCTTCAATGTGATGGGTGAAAGAATGATAGGTATAATATGATGGATGTCATACCACCCAGTGTCTTACCTTGTATCATGCAATGGTTTGTTAACTATGAAATAAGTTGGTTCAGACTTTCAACGTGAATGGGATTTCCAGTTTTATAGTAGAGCCACAACAAAACTAGATCTACTCTACTGAGTGGTCGTTATGAGGCATAATGAATAGTTCTATACTGCTTAATAGCCAATGGTGACTGTAAATAAGGACAATAATGAGGCAGCAAAACTTTGAAGAGAACCTGTACCCTTCATGACTTATGTCATTATTACTCTGCTCGTATGTACTTTATTTGAAGTTCAATATTTATTTTTTCTGTAATTTTATTTTCAACATCTAAATTATTTTATTTACATGTTTCCTCAATGAACTACCCTCATGTACAAATAAAATACCTTTGTTTGTTTCTGTTCCAATTTAAAATAAGGATGTAAATTATTCCTGTAAATAGAAGTCTGCTGTGTCTGTTTTTGTACTTTTAAAGCTTTTTTCTCATTACAACAATTGTCTGTTTATATTGCAGGATAATGACGGCTTATCCATAGGCTCATCGTGAAGGAGAATAAGAAAGTACATACAGTATAAGTCACATACTATCAATAGTTTATTTTACATGAGTGCAAAATGTGACTAGACGCATTACAAAGTAAAATCTAAGACACATCACAAAGTAAAATCTGCAACCAAATATAAATCTACTATTTCATGATGGGCTGTGATAACACTACATGTCTCTTTTTCCCTGTAAGGCAGCAATAATTGGCACAAGAAGATATAGTATCAAAAGTGGGAAAAATTACTTCAGCTATATTCCATACATGCAAAACCAGATTGCACATTCCTTGAACTTCATGGTATTGACTATAAATGGGTAGATTGATGCCCCTCTGACACACCTACAGTACATACCAAAACATGCTTTTCACCCTGAAACAAACAGAAACAAAACAAAGACACACTATGTTCAACTGACTTAAAACCAAACTATTCTACATTTTTAAATAAATTCTATTCTAAACCAACCAATCAAACTGGTTTGCAGAAATCACTTCAAACACACCGATACTACTGTGATACTACACACATTGTTTACATAATGTAGCAATTCATAAGCTGAAATGATTGGTTTAACATTAAATTAATTGTGATTTGACAATCAACCAATTGCTGTACACATGTTCTTAAGTGAATCAGAACAGGAACCATAATATTAACATGAAAAATTAAAAATGTATATACAACATTAACAATACTGCAGATGTTCGGCTATATTTTGGATTTTCTTTATTATTATTATTTTTTTTAAATCAGTTGAACCACTGTGTAGCTCTGCTGAAATATACAAATCAAACGCATGCTGAGAAAATTAATGAAAATACCACAACTCTCCAGTTGGTGGGAGCTGGGCTTATCCTCCAATTTGTTCATGGCATGTTAGATACAAAGGATTTCAAAGTGCTCAAATCTACAGTTTGAAGTGCCTGCTCCAAAGCCAGTGTGTCTTTGAAAAGAATCCTTCCGTTCGTCAGGAGACCCAACAGCAGACTGCTGGGCAAATACTTCAAACAAGCAAACGCAAGAGATGGTCCCTGAAGTGTCAGTCCCAGCCACTGGCCGCTTCCTGGGTTCCCTCCTGAAGTCGCACATTAATCTGCCCCTCTTTGAAAGTTACATGAATCAGTACACACTTCAGTGGCCAGAGATCTCATTCACTGCTACAACTGAGACACAATCAGGATCACTGAGAAAGACTTTGCATAGGTCCAGCATTTCCTGACACGGTTCAGCAAACAGGCCATTTTCTGATGGCATTATAGTGAAGCAGAAATACTATCATATTCACATATAAGCTTATTAAAACATCTTCATTCCATCCACTTTGTGATCCTATCTGCAGGAATTATTCATTATAAACAGGACTGATGTTAAGAGTTCATTGTAAAAACTGAGATTAAATAAAATACAAATTAACCACACAGATGGATTCCAGTTCATTCAACATTGGGATCTGCTGTACAAGCCTTTCATTGGGGTGGCAGCCAGGAAACAAACACACGGATGGATACTGATGATGGGTGACTGTCTAGAACTCATCGTCGGAGGTGATCAGCATGACTTTGTCAGACTTCTTGGAGCTCTTGCTGCTGCCTGAGCCTGCCTTGCCGTTCTGGGTGGGCTGCACCACCTCCTGGGTGGACTGCTGGGTGTACTGCTGGTAGGCTGGGGAGAAGTTGTGGATGGCATCCTGTACGATATCGCCAGGGTTTATCGTCTCCTTCAGACCACTGGAGATGCTCTGCATGGGAGCATTGTTGTCTGAAGAAAGAGACAAGATAACACACCAACAGACTAGTAAATACAGAGAAACACTTGACAACCTACAAGTAAATGTACTAAATGCACTTAATGAGGGGCCGACTCATTCCAGAATATAAATTACATGCAACAAAGTAGTGCAAACAACATTTTCCGAGGATGTCGTTCCCAGGGCCCAACCATTATGAAAGCCTCTAGTTAGTGTTCTCCTCTGCTGTGTGTTGATGAATGAGAGCATGGAGAGAGCTGACAGGGAAGCAGTATTCGTGAGAGTGAAGATGCTTCCTCTCCTCCTCGAGCCTGGAATATTCTGCCTTCAAGCTCAGCTCCCTGTGCTCCAGCTGTAGGCCGGCTGCACTTGCCCCTGTAATACCAAGGCATCTTAAGCATGGCCCAGGGAACGCCTGGGCCGTGGTGAGGCCGACACAGCCTTCTGTTTCAGGGTCAGTGGCAGTGGCAGTGCAGTCTGAGCCAGATCTCTAGAGGGGAGGCGCTGTGGGGGGGGTTACGTGAGCTTCAGGGTCAGAGATACGGTTAGGCATGCTCTCCTGAGCTTCTCCTCACAGCTGGCCTGCTCATACAGGCTTGGAAAAGGACAGCCTGGAGGCATGTCAGCCTCTCAAACCACCACAGGCAGAGAAAACACCTTCATACACTGCTGACATTTCAATCCAAGGACTGGGGTCAGGGTGGGGGTTGTTATGTGACTCTAACTCTCTAACCTTAAAGTCAGGAGCTACAATGAAAGGCAAAAGGCAAGATGGATTCTACATGGTCATCATTCAGGATCAGGAGATTTCAATACAGTCACAGAATCACGACCCTTGCATTCGTACAAAACCATACCTAATGATGTACTGTAACAATGGAGCTTAAAAAATAATAGCATGCATCCCTTTGAGAAGAAAAATCAAACATTCAAAACCATATTTGAAAATTCTTCAGAGAATAGTCTAGCTGTCAGATGCATTTCATCAGGTGTTTAGATCACAATAAGAATCTAATTTGCTGTTCAACATTCTGTAGTCACATTATCATAGCTTTAAATGAACAGCAAATATGGAAAATGAATAATGCATTTTCTGTGCAAGCATGAAGAATACCAGACATGGAAAATCACAGATTCGTTTTGTCATGAGATTCTTTTGATCTTGCTGCAAGATGAAGAAAATACTTTCACAGGTCAAATGAAATGGAGATGGAAACATTTCACACTTTATCAGCACTTAGCAATTCTCTTTCTGTCTGCACGTCTTGTAGCTGAAGGCCACTGCGGGATTACCAATGTGGGAAAGAACGAGTTGGAATGATTGATATCTCTGCAGAAGGCTTTTCCCTTGGTCTCCATTTGTCTTAGACTCATGTGAACAGTGGTGACGTCAGCAGGATACCTCCATCTGCCTGCTATTCAGTGTAGGGAGGGGGTATGAAACCTCTTCATCTTCCTATACTGTGCTGTGCTAGCAACTGTCCTCTGAGCCATGAGTAACGATGTATACCCTGAGGACTGAAGCACCCTCTGCTGACCTCAGACATGGCTGGAACACTGTTCACTCTGTCCATTTACTGTGTCGCTTTACAAGCTGTGAATGTGACCGAGAACTGCATTGTCACTGGCCAGTGACTCAGAGTAACCGTAATGACCTCACATTATAGAGTATATTCTGGCTTCATATTATGTTTCAGATACTTAAGAACATGATCAAAAATACATGCGGTTTTAATTGAGTGTAAACTATTTCTTGCTCATGAGGTATCTAATGAAGTTGTAACAAAAAGTGTTGTCACTTTGCAAGTGCATGTTTAATCTAATATATTCTGAGGGAAAACAGGACCATTAGCTATGATACAAGTATACTTCTGATGTTAAACGATCCTTTCAGCAGCCTGAGCTGCAATTTTCCTCCTCTCTCAGTGGATGAGTGCTGGTACAGTTACCTGGTATGTCGTTCTTTTTCTCCTGGTACACAGTGCAGGTGAAGGCATAGCGAAGGGCGATGGCAGCGAAGAACATCTCGATGCAGATGATGAAGTTTTGCCAGCCTGCCGCCACTGTGCCAGCACCAACTTCTTGCCCGTCGATGAACAACGCGTTAGGGATGACCCCACAGCGTTCCAGGATTGCCAGCACCATACCTAAACAACAACAATAGTTCAAATGAATTAAACCTGAGAGTCAAAGCTAAGATTCACGCAAACTATAAGGTTGTAACTTAAACTTTGTTAACAACTAGATTGAGTTGAGTTCCAGTTACCACTGGGACATTAAAGCAATACTATTTAACAAAGGCAAGTAAAGGGACCAACTTGCCTTGCCAGAAGGACAGGAAGATCACAGATTTGATGGTGAGGAACTTGAGCACAGGTTCATATGGCCTCAGCAGGTCACTGGTAGCAAAGAAAAAGAGGAAGAGAGCGTAGAGGGCCAGGCTGACAGAGACGTTGTAGATGATGGTGATGTAGAGGTATCCTCCATTCACACTGCACAGGGGAACAGGATGAAAGCATTCACATTAGTGCGAAATCTATATTCACCTTACCACATTTATCTTGGCAGGTTTTGTTATGGTCTGCAGAACTACATGTATTACTCAAAGTCACAGTATCACCACATTGGACTGCTTAATATTGATATACATCTTTGGATCGTTAGATTTTGATCTTTAAATGCCGATTTTGAACCATTTCATGTTTCATGTGAAATGCAAAAACTCATATTAAGCCATTGGATGTACAAGTAGGGGAAGGATAAATCTTATATCAAATACACAGATGGAAAGGAAATATCAATGTGTGAAATGACATAAATGAAAATCTGCTCACTTAAAATCTCCATCATGGTATTTGCCAAAGGCTTGCAAGAGGATGGTGATGACTGCCATGATGGGTTTGACAACACAGAACTGAAGAGTTGCCTAAATGACACAATACAGGATGAGATGAGACACCCAATAAACACAGATACAATTCAATAAATGATGCATTTGACAGCTACATCATAACGGTTGTTGGATCTGAAACACATGTCTTTATGTGTCTTAATTAAAAAAACTAAATCTGTGACATGCATTGATTGTGATTATGCCAAAGCGATGTAGAAGGAAGAAGGTGATGTTAAAGTTCCCTAAAAGGAAGCATGTTAAAGTTCCCTAAAAGGACACCATCATTGAGGTTTCAAAGGTTACTAGTTCTCCTAGTGGCCATCCGCAGACCTTCAATGTGAAATTATGTAGTAACCTCAGGACAGGCTTGTGCTTTGTATCAGAAATCCTCTTCCTGAAACCCATGGTAATCAAATGTATTGATCTTGTCCTCTCACAGAGACAAGACAATATTTGTTCATCCACAAGTTCACCACCAGAGGGAACAGCAAGGTTGTGCTTCGAAAACACCCCACGTAGGAGTCCTGTCAGGGCATGCCAAGTGTTTACCACCTCCTTTTCCTAACAAAAATATTCATTTCATCGTCTTCTCACTGTTTTCATACCTCTCAGATCCAATTTCCATCAATGTTGGACTCAAAGCACATCCAGAGACACTCAGCTCCAAGCTGACAGCTCATATTACTGCTGTGTTTATTCCCAAGCTTCTTTCACCTGTTTCAGATAGCTTTTGTTTTCTTTTTCTAACCAGTGGATGTTATTCTCTGAAAAGTGGACAGCCAATTTACAACAGCTGTCATGTCGCTATAGAGGAGCGATCTACATAAAAAAGCTAAATGATAGAGGTGACATTTTTCAAAATAACTATTTAATGTATCCATCCATATCTTGCAATGATTTATTTCTAAAAGGGTGAGAATCTAGTATGCAGTGAGGAAAAAGATTGAAACTCACCTGTTTGCAGAATCTTAAAAAGCCAATAGAGTAGCTAATTCCAACCAAGCAGCAGGTTCCATACAAGCAACTTGATCTTAAGAAGAAGAAGTACAAATAATAAAAAGTTAAACAAATGTGAGCTTTAAATGTGTACTCAGTTCCTTGGTTTAGCAAATTATGTTAAAATACAGTACTTTTACAACACACACATTTTTATATTATTCTCAAACTACATGTTCATCCAAGTCTTATAAGTGAAAGTTCATTACGCATTGGCAAAGAGTGGTGTTAACTGGAGCAGGTTTGATGAGTGCATCAGTAGTTGCTGGCAGCTTGCTATTAAAGTGCTGAGTGGTAGCCAAGATGCCCCATGCATTGTAATGTAGTCAAAAACCTGACCTTAGAAGTTAAAATTTGCAACACAAAAACACCACAACACCAACACAATCTGGGTGCGGTCTTTTGACAAGCACTTGTGTAACATGTGTAGTATGAGACAGTGGTATTAAGCCACAGTACAATAGGTCTCCATTCTCTGGGGGAACGGGAATGAGAGCACTCACTCAATGGGCTTCCCTCGGATCTCTGACATGATTGCACTCTCTCCCCCGAGGTACTCAAAGGAAAGGCTCAGGAAGTTGTAAATAACAAATGCTGTAATGGAGAGAGAGGACAAAGTCACTCACATTCAACATGTATCACACAGTATGATGCTGTGCTTTACTGTAGTGGATTTATAATAATGTCAGTTTCCATGCGAAGGTTAAGCTGAGACTTTTGGCTATATTTTGTTAATAGCAAAGCATATCTAATATTGATAATCTGGACTCCAATGTAATTATCACTATGTGCAAAGAATTGTTAAGTTTGTGCTGATTTAGTGCAAGAATAGTCAAACAGAATTAATCAAATGAGGCTTTAATAATACTGTATATTACCACATTGAGACAAGATTAGCAACTGGTGTCATTTTTAAGAACAATAAGAGTTTAGCTTTTTTGTATATAAAAGCAATTAATCACATTTCAGGGTTAGGGTTATTTTAAAAACAATGTTTTCTTTCTAACTCTAAGCGGTTTAAAATGGTTGGCTGTCCTGAACACCCTTACTAATCATTTGTTGCTATTTCAGGAGGGCTTAAACAAAGCTAATGAAGGTGGTGTCCACTGTCTCCTCAGTACTGTACAGTTCCACACCGTGGCTGTGCCATAGCTAAGGGAAGTCAATTCAACAGTTTGTCTGAATTCTGTTCATAGAGAGAAATCTCCACCAATCACAAACTTGTCTCCACATTCAAAATTAATCCAGTGAATAATGCATGTGAAATACTAAAAGTTTTACAATTCTCTGTCTCAAATTACACTTAATCCATTTTGCATGTGATTCACCTCTTCCATTGGTAAAGCACTCCAGTCTTTTCTTATCGCCTCAGTACATAATGACTGTTAAAGAAAGGCAAATCAAAGTGCAATCTTTGGGACATGAATAATTGAATGGGAGGAATAGCTGGAAGACAGATGAACATTTCCACTTAAACTTGAATGAAAAATCACAACTCTCTTAAATAGCTAAAACATAAACGTTTTGATTAAAATCATCTACACTCAAATACATACCATTCTCTGCAAATAATATAATTCTAAAACCACTAAGCCCTAAAAAGGAAAGAGGCAGGTCTGAAAGCTACACCTCCTGGAAACAGAACACCTTGAACAATAGGCTCTCCTCTCCCGCTAGGGAAGCACTGACGGGTGAGAAAAACAAGTTTGGTCAGTTACTTTTAGCCTCTATCACCATCAAATATGTGGGGGGCAGATAGATACCAGCTCCTCTTGTTTCCTAAACTCATCATGGCTCCACAGATATTACTGCCTAGACAGAGCACTCCCACTGTGCCTGCTGTTGCCCTCACAGGTGCATACAGTTGAGACCGCCATGAGGGTGTTGTGTAAGCAGGGCTGGGTGAGATATGGGGCAACTGCCTGGGGGAGGAGAAGGGTGGGGCGGCACTTGTTTACCGTACCTTCATAGCAGTCTCGAATGGAGTCAAAGTAGACATAGTACTGGTCATTGCTGATGAAGAGCAGGCTGAGCCAGGAGTCAAAGGCGTAGATTGGCACGATGAAGAGAATACGAATGATGTAGCGCTGCTCATTGGGTACGGTGTAAGATCTCAGGTGTGTGTAGATCTGAGAGAGCAAAAACAATACGAGAGATATGAACAAAATAACAACAAGCACTGAATAGGGAAAATGTATTAGCCCGCAGACCAAGCATAATGAATAATTTAACTAAACCTGATGAACAATGTTAGGGGGCCAGTGCTTTAAAGAGATATAAAAGGGCATAAAATGAATAAAGGGTACTTTTTTTTCTCTTAAGGCAGGATTTGGCTATCACATAGAGACCAACAGGCACTTGAAGAAGATTGCATTATTCATTAAAATATACAAAAAATATGACACACTCTGCAGATTGGGGTCGAGAGGTAAGAATGAGGTAGGGGAGGGAACAAATCTAAATTCTGAATGATCACACACAGTGGATTTGGGGTAACACGGTGAGCAGATTGATTTTCTGCTGAGCAAGCAGAACTGTCAAGAGCTTGACTGAAAAGTGATAAACTCTGTACTGACAGTATCTGTCATTTTGCCATTTTTACACTTGGGACAGATAAAAGCAAAAGTTAAGCAGTGCACTGCTTAGACTTGAGTTTCAGATTATTAAATTTGATTAAATTCTTCTGTCCAACAGCATTTTTTAAGGACATAGCACAGTGTGAAGGCTAAATAGCACAGCAAGAATCCATAATTTATGGTTCACTTTTCTTTCAGAATGCGATTTAAGGCCATGGGTTGAATAAAAGTTCAGAGCATCCATAGAATTGAGTTTGCACAGAATACTGCAATAAACCCCTCCATGTGAGTCCTGAATATTTTGTGTGGCAATGTCAATTGAAACTAAAAGCTAATAATCTACCTATCCATCTTAAATACCAGCAAAACCTACAGTTGAGTATTACAATTCTATCCATTTTGAGCAGTGCACCCTGGCATTTTGAGTTCTGGACCACTCACACAGACGCATGCAACATGATTAAATGTCCATTAGAGCTTGCACATTAAAGCTTGGCCACTGAGGGCAGGGGCGTGATGTATTTGGCCCCCTTGAGAAGTGAAGTGAGGCAGGCTGCAGACTGATGTCCTCCATTTCCCCGGAATAGCAGGGAAAAGCTGTGGTCCTCCAGGCTCCATAATGCTGACCTGACAGCCAGACAAAGATGTGCCCTGGGTAATGGCTCCAGCCTGACTCAATACTACTGCAGCTGAGCAGTAGCCCACGTCCAGCTCCAGCCCAGGCTAATTTCAGTTGGGTTGTGCTAGAGTATAACTCTTACTGGCCTCATAACACTCCCCCTGATTGCAGAGAGACTCCAAACGTCCAGGTTGGACCAAAACATTGTGTGTGTCTTCTATGCCAAGCACTGACTGTGAGAAAGTGAGAGGGCCAGGCACTGATTATGACAATGCCATACAAAACAGGGATTGATAAATCACAAATTTGGTGGGAGGTTCAGCCTGTCTGAGAAAATATGTAACACAATGTCTACAGATAGGCACCTTCCAAATACAGTGAGAATAGGGGCAGCTAAGGTCACCATCTAATAGTATTATTAGTATGCAGCGAGTGAGGACAACTCTCCAGAGCCAATCTTTTGGAGGAAAATCAGATGGTACATCAGAATACTAAAACCACTCCTGAAGGCGGTTTTATCATTCTCCCTGAGCTTTGCATATGCTTGCCTTATGCAAACCTGCCACAAGTTTCCTGGTCACAACTACTACACACTGTATGGAAATGCCATGCTTTTAATGGAGGGTGCAGCACTTTGAGGCTTAGGTAACAGAGGGACAAAATGGGGACATCCTGGAATGCCAGGTGACAATTGTGACTGGGTGAGGACGACCTTTATTCTGGGCTATTTGTTCTCAGTTATTAACTAAATTCGCTTCCACAGGTATTAGCTTCCCACATGGAAGGCTTTGAAGCAATCAAAGCGTCCTCAACTACCGCTGAGGGTAGCACAGGGAGAGCATAAGCCGTAAAGGAATTATTTCTCGTAGCCCGAACACCCATCTCTGCAATCCAAGTTACATAACAGATATGCCTCAAACAAACTTTGTTTGCATAACACTTTTTGCAGGGTTATTATACTAAAGTTAGAGAGAAACTAACATTCACATTAACTAAATGGAAAGAAGGCTCAGGTAGAATTCTCTTTTCAAGCCCCAAGTCTTTCTCAAAGACAATTTAAATCTAACACACAAGGTATGATCTGGCAGGGGTATACCTGCCTGCATTTGCATTACTTGCAGTAGTAATGGAGACTGAGGTTATGATAACATAAAATGAAGCTGAATCATAAAAGTTGATGCAACCAGTGTAAAGGTCAGACTAAAAAGACCAACCTATCCCCTGATGTATCCCACTAATGTAAACTTCACAGTCATAAAATAACATTTGGAAGTACATACTGTGGTAATATGTGCACAACACTGATACGCGTGTGTGTGTTTATATATATATAGCCTTATGGACTTTGGACTGTAATCATCTAGTACCAAAGGAAACACACAAAAGAATTCCTTGGAGCCTCCCTGTCTATACAGTTAGAGAAGGTTGGATGGACATACATTCAGCAATCAGGTTTATCAGGTCATCAGCAAAATATGAGAGCTTTCCCCACTGCTGAGAAGCATCAAAACACAATAGGAGTCCTCTGCTGATAGTCCATCCTATCCTTTATTGCAATGCTATAAATGTGACCTCTCAACATAATCTTCCTGCTGATAACACATGCACATGAAACTACGGTTCGATAAGCTATCACCATTGTCTCACGCATACAGTGAAGCTCAGTAACACAAAAAACAACCCTTAATGTACTCTGAATCCTGGTGATTATAGACATACACACATAAATCGATGACTGCTCTGTTTGCATTGTGCTCTTATCAGCATGAGCTGCTCATATCTGTGGTAGTCACAGTCAAGGGAACAGCATAAGAACAAGGAAGGAACAATAGCATCCTGTATCAACTGCACAAACTAAAAGAAATTCATCCTCTGTCTTGCTTATGAATAGAGTGGCTGTAAGCATAAGGTTCTGTAGGTATTGTCATCATCTGACACTGGGTCTTGTGTAAAAGTGAAAACCACCACATTGTTTATCTTGAGAGTGAGCCTTTGCCTTCTGGCAAGGGTGGAGTGGACCTGGGATACCCTCCTAGCTGCCATTACCTGTTTGCATTTGTTTAAAGATCAAAGCAAGGGTAGAGGAATATGAAACCCACCTGATGGCAAGTGATGAGCAGCGCTGACCACACAAAGATCCCTGACAGAGCTTGAGCAGCCGTTGTATTCAAAAACATCTGGTCCTCTATGATTGTCCCATTTCCTGTTCGAATTATAGTCATGTTGGAAATATCAGACTTGTCTGGCAGAATTGGGGCTGCAAGATGTACGAATGAGTCATTTTGGTTGATTCCTGAATCCAACCCCATCTCCAAAGAGCTGTTCATCTGAAAGAAAAAAAACATGCTGTTTAGGGGAAGTAGGAAGCTATACTAGACATCACAACACAAAAAGGTATAGCTCATAATGATATATCTCTGATCAGAGCAGTTGTGAGCTCTGAATAAAATGGATTAAGACGGAATTTTGAGACGGATGTATTCTAATAATGTGTAATTAAGACTGTGCCCCACCCTCCCCCCCCAAACAAAACTACACCATAAATAAAAGTTCTCGACAGAGATAAACGTCCCTGGTAGCAGCTTACCTTGCTGATCTCGTTTGTCCTTTACGTTCAGCTTTATCCACATAGAAAGTAAATTAACGTCTTAAGATGGAACGGCACGGTGAAACTTGCACTTGACTCTCAACACTTGAGTTGAATCTGAATGTGTACAGTTACACTCTAAGAACGATGTAAATAATGATTTAATCATTTAATTTGTATCAATACACGGCGAGGTTACCATGTGAAATGGCTTCCCGTCAAATCCAACCAATGGAGAATCCCAATACTGCCTTGTAGCAGACAGGTAATCAGAGGTCGAAGTCCAGACCAGATACAGCAACTTATTTTAGTACTAAACTACAATGTATGTTTGTTCAAATCATTGCTGTTCAAATCAAAAGATGACTAGCCTGCCGCATTACCTCTCAGTTAACTGTCCCTGCTCATCAAACTCCTTTTCAGAATCCGAACAACTTCAGGTAAACATGCAGGTTCAGGTAGGATGACGCAGGTCATGTGATCCACGACGTAGGGTAATCATCATGTGACATCATGGCATGTACAGTGTTGCACTACAGTCAAAGGTACTGTACTGCACAATACATGAGCCTGCTGTAGGTCTACATCATTGCAGCATGTTCTACACGTGTTAATTGTCTTGACAAGTCAACAACTTTTATAAAAAGAAAAGCATACTGCAAGTTAGATATTTCTTTATTATGTTGTGTGTAAATTGGAAATGTTTGTATAAGAGTACACAGGAAATGACAGACAATCTGAAGTAATTTAAGGCTATGACCGTGTACTGAAAAACACTGGAAATAGAACTATAAACAGCAGAAAGTGGCTTAGTAGCTTTCACTCAATATGCAAAGTATTCCACACTAAATATTCATCATTAGGATCCAGGAAGAACTCTGGGTATATAATTGGTCAGGAATAACACCTGGCCTAATTCATAATACATGGACTTCCCATTAATTTGACATACAGTAATTTGTTTTTCTGTAATGCAGCCACTTGACATTTACTGTATAACCAAACAACAGACAACAAAAATACAGTTTCAAATGGATGGAAGAAAATAAACATTCTGCTCTTTAAGCTAGGACAAATTGTTGGTTATTGGCTTTAACCCAATTTCAGTTTGATTCCTTAGCAAGTAGTCCATTTTGTTGCTCCTTCCCCCAACACATTACCAAACTTGACAACTTTTGATTACATCTTTCATGTCTTTTATTGCAGCAATGGAGCTGTCCTTGAGTGACATGCCTAGTAGAACAGGCCTGTTACCTGCCTCTTGTGACACAAACGTTGCCAGGTTTTTGGCACAGACATGTGTTAGAGCCTGTAAAAAGACAAAACAAAACTTACACAGTTGCCACATACTGTATCAAACAGTGTAACCATTTTCATGAGAAAACAACAATGTCACATCAAAATGTTACCACTTTCATTATCAATCTCTACCTCATCTTTTCCCAGCAATACTTTGGTGGTGAACATGGGAGTGCTGATGTCATTCGATCTGGAGTCAGGTGTTACAGATATTAACGTTCCAATTTTTCCATACTGTGTGAGAACTACAAATATGTAGTTGCTGAATTCTGTGCAAACAACCTGGGTGGATATGCCATTGATTGTTTTCTCTGTCTGCTTTGATTTGATGATAGGCTGAGTTGACATAGTGAACCTCAAGACCTAAAACAAAACATGAAAGAGGTGTCAGTTACAGATTGATACATACAAAACTGAGACAAAAGTTAACGCTATTGTAGGTAATTATTGCAATAGCCTACGGTCAAACATCTTACATTTAAACTGATTGAACCACCATTAATTCTATTCTACAGAGAAATACTCAAAGGGGACCATGCAGACGCTCGCTCTCTGCCGGCGCTGTGACATCAGTATCGGCTAGGGGAAGTAGGATATACCGAGGCTGTAACCCACAACCTGCAGTAACGGTGCTACTGTAGGCTGGTTCGGGGGAAAACAGTAATACGATAAACTGATTTGTATACTGGGGTGGACAATTCCTTACCTTGTGTCTGTTGTCCTTCAACAGTTTGAAAGCAATCTCGTTCCACGCTATCTGCCCAGACTGCCTGTATTTTCCAGTTTCCGCGTGTCTCAAACGTCCCTCTAAAATTCGCGGTTGCGCAGAATACGCCAGACAATAAAAAAAAATCAAGCCGTATATCTGAGATCAGTTTATTAATCATCATGAATTCAAAACAAAACATATATCGATCAGTGTCACGGGCAGCATTCTTTCTGAAAGACAAAGAACAATTCCATGATTTTATTTATAAAAAATAATGAGCAAAATACTAAATGGCTATCCAAAGTATCTCTAGCCACCTTAATTTTCCCTAAGTATCATAGATCATCATAAATCATGCTATATTTGACATTCCCAGGAATGGCTCTTTGGGCATATCAGCCTACCTAGTGCAGACATCAGGGGAATCTCACATCTACCGAAAAGTTGCTAAGCTAGCAATTTTGTAAACAGTGCTGGTTCCTTGGATTTGACCGACGTAGGCGAGGCCCTCCACTGCTCGTCTCTCCTCGGGTGAAGGGGCAGCTGTCCCAACGGTAGTAGACCATCTGGAAGTGGCAAATGTTGGAGGTGTAGTTTACTGTTAATGTACACTCACAGAGCACTTTATTCGGAACACCTGTACACCTTCTCATGGTGGAGGTGGTGTAATGGTGTGGAGAATGTTTATTTGGGACACTTTGGGCCCGTTAATATCAATCAATCATTGCTTGAATGCCACAACTTATTTGAGTATTGTTGCTGACTATGTGCATCCCTTCATGGCCACAATTTACCCATCTTCTAATGGCTACTTTCAGTATGATAATGCACCATGTCACAAAGCAAAAGTTGTGTCAAACTGGTTTCATGAACATGACAATGAATTCAGTGTTCTTCAGTGGCCTTCCCAGTCACCGGGTCTGAATCCAATAGAACACCTTTGGGATGTGGTAGAACGGGAGATTCACAGCTTGAAAGTACACCTGAAAAATCTGCAGGAATTGTATGATGCAATCATGTCACCATGAACCAGAATCTCAAAGGAATGTTTCCAACGTCTTGTGGAATCAATGCCATGAAGAATTGAGGCTGTTTTGAGAGCAAAGGGAGGCCCTACCCAGTATTACTGTAGTGTTCCTAATAAAGTGTTCAGTGAGTATATATTGATGATTAGTTGTTGCTGCTACATGATAGTTCTATTTGTTCTGATCCATTCAGCATTGTGTATGTTTGCTCACTTTATACTTAGAGCTGTGGTTGGTTAAAAGGTAACAGCCTGCAGAACAGAATAGAGAAGAATGACAGAAACTGAGATTATTTATAAACTGTTTTTGCACATACTGTAGGCCTAAAATACATTGGTTTGTAATTCCTTCATATTATCAGAATGCATCTAAATGTCAGGATCACTGTGTGTATTTCACACTACACATTTGTGTTCAAATGAATTTAGACCTCTGGGTAGCTCAGTCTCTGGTCATGATATTACATTCCATGATAGTATTATTGCTATTCCTCCCTAGCCCAGAGCTATAGGGTTTGTCCTATCTTCCCACAAGGGCCTTTGCCATGTGTACCCTTTTTCACTGAGACATATTCCAATCACAGTCAGGTCTTTTCTTATGACTTTTGTAATGCAGTAGTCTCTGGTGATCTTATCTGCGTGGGTGGGGAGGAGCGTGGGTGTGTGTGGGTGTTTATTAAACACGAAAGGGCAACACGCAGTGGTTTCCCCCAAAGTCAGAAGGCTACCTATAGTATTGTCTCGAATGAGTATCTCAAAAGTGACAAATGTCTGTCACAGATAAACTGAGCAAAGAATGTACAGTTTATATAGTGTATAGGGTCAAATCCATAGTTGCCACTTCAGTAGTATCACTTGGCTACACTTACAGTACAGCAACAGAGAATACTGTTGTTGCGCAGAGGTGATCGACACATGACTGGGTCTTACTCCACTCTTACTGGTCATTGTGACGTATTCACTTAGACCTGCTGTATTTGGATCACAGGTAGATTACCATTTTCACTACTTAGGTGGATGTATGCAAAGAACGAGTAACCTTTTCAAGTTGACTAAAATGGCAAGTGGTTAATGCAGAGAATGAACATGATTTCAGATAGAATGTTTCTTCTTACAAAATACAAAGCTTTTGGTATTCAATTGATCCTGCACTTTGTAGACATGTATAAAAGCAATTCATCATTGCAGAGCTATACTTCAGCGCCAATTAGGACATTATGGATTTTAGTTGTGTGCCAGGATGACAGCAAGCACGGGAGCAGCCGATCATGCAAATTAAAAAGAAAGAACAAGCCCATTCATTGTTCATGAATACCTCCTGTGGTACAGCCCTATCATTGTAATATCTGTTTTATGTTCTTGTAAAAATTGTGTTTTGTCTCTTTTTGCGCCCACAGAGGGGAGATAAGTGTGATTGTATGGCAGTATTTAATTAAAAGTACATTTCATCCCTAGTGTTAACTCCTACTGTACACTTCAGCACATACCTAGCCTCGTTTGTTCAGATTCTTTCTCAACTGTATTTTGTCATATTCATTTATTTTAAAGCTGGTTTATAATGAGACTGGGATTATATAGACATGATGGACATTTCAAATCCATTGAATAACTCCATTTAGTCGTGAGGATACCTAAAACGGGATAATTAAGGTTTGATTGTCTCTCTTAATTGCTATGGCTGGCTATCTTAGCAACTATTCACATTCACTTGAAAAGAAGCGTACTTTTTTTTCTGACACACAAAAGTTGTGAAATATTGAATGGAATCTTATTGCCTCATGGTAATTGACATGTCATGAAAATTGCATACCACGGGTTGATTGTGTTCACTGATGCAAGTTGGACTTAATAGTTTTGTCAGGCCAAGTAACTTTACAGAGAAGTGACCTGCTCCTCTGTTGCTACTCTTTAATTTCATACAGTGGAGCCTATCTCAGGGTTCAGGGCATCCTTGTCTTGCCATGGTGCAAAATAATGTTTTTGATGATGTGACACATGATTAGTACTCTATGTCTTTGTTTTTAAAGCTACTGTACCAGAAAAAAACATGTCAAATTTTAGTACTATTATATTGATCTAAAGTTACACAGAAGCCCCATTATCATGTTTTTCCATTATTAGAGGGGAATCCACTCATATTTTAGGTATCAGATTATTGTTCTCTAAAAATCTTTTGTTATTTTTTTTTCAATTTGTAAATGGGTTGTATGATTGACTATCCCTCTGTTGTTGAAAACCTTTTTAATGGGTGTATACTGTACCACTTTTCTCACATTTTAAGTGGATGTTTTTACCACCTGCTGTAGTGATTGAGTGCAGTCGTACAATAATTATCTACATTTTCAAGGATTTATGCCAATTGCAAAATTCAAGGTGAAGAGTTACACAGAGACCTAGGACCTACTCCGAAATAAGTCATTTTTGTTGTCATGCTTGATCTTTGGTAGGTATTTGATCAACTTTTTTTAAATGACTTAACACATTCCTTTTTACAATATACAATGATAATGAAGTGATAATGAAACAATTTCCTTTAAAAACAAAACAAAAAAAACAAATCAAATCAAATCTGCAAAAAAAATAGGGCATCCGTGAAGGCTGATTGTGCTCAGTCAGTAAGGGAACAGTTTGATGTGAGCATATTCAGCCTTATGAGGAGACAGTTCCTGTGTAAAGGCATGGTTGTTGCTTATTTTGTTCTTGATAGACACGGCAACAATTGTTCTCCTTTGCCCCCCACTCACTTTGAAATGAAGAATAGCAAACCCCTAGTCTCTGGATGAATATTTTAGAAATTCCACAGTGAATCCATTTACTTTTTACAATAGAGGATGGTGT